>NC_053398.1:103721824-104021824 GCF_905171765.1 Bufo bufo
TGTCGGTGTCGGATAATGGACACTGCTGTCAGATGTTTGCTGTATAAAACAGTAGGCACCCTCTGGTTATGGCGTTTACTCAGATGTTCAGCAGGGGGCCATCTTTAAAGCCCCGACATCTGCTGTAAATGTGCAGCGAATATCACAAAGTGGTTAAGCTGGGCATATTGTCATCTGAAAGATCATTTGGCCAACAACTATCTCTCCTGATCCTCCCATACATATGCATGCTTGGTCTAGCATGCATATCTAGTGAATGGGGGTGGTGGGTGGAGGAGAGAACACCACTGTCTGACACTGTCTGGACTTCTGGCAGTGGTTTTCTCACCAGCAAAAAAATAAAAAGGGCTGGGCAGTTGTAATTTAATGTGCCCTATCCTTATCTCCCCAGAGGAAAGGTGGTGGCTCCATACATATAAGATAGTCTTCCAAACCTGCCCACATGCCAGCAGGTTTAGCTGATGTAGATCAATATGTGTATCTATGGCCAGCTTTAGACACATTATGATTAGTGTCTTCTCAGTTTGATAGTTTTGTAGGAAAACATTGAGGGGACTGTGAAAGGCTGTAAGAGATTATTGGATTTGCAAGAGGTTCAAAGTTGGCCATGCCTATGCAATGGCTGTAAGGTTTGCCTGCCAGCTGTTTTACCCAACGCCACCATACACATACATGTCCGACTATGGCGAGATACAGAGAACTAGCTACAAGCCTTGAATATAACAAAAAAAAAGAGGAATGGAGATGATAGGTTTAGTGACCTGAAGTAGCTATAGATAGAGTGTAGATGGAGAGGAACTCAGTTGTAGTAAATGTTCAAACTTCCCCAATGTGGGATGATATTTGACCTCTACAAAGAGAGAGCACATGAAGGGAATAAATTGTGCATATGCCTATTTAAATAGGAGTTCGGCCCAGTGCAAGCCTCTTCAACTCATCTGTTGTCATTGCCATAGAGCCAGTCATGACATCACAGAGCCTTCAGTGCTCCTCAGTAGTCCAAAAAAGATAGAGGACCACCCCACAGCTGGTGGAAATGCAGAGTTGTTAAGCAGAGGTATCAGTGGACATAGCCTTGAGACTTTTGTCCATTTAGTGCATGAGTACATGATCGCACAAAGTCTCCAGTGTAGGGCGTGAAAGAGAAGAGAAACAGAGGACATGAAGACCACAAGAGCTGAGGGGACTTTCTTTGGAAGTCTGCAATTTGTAGGAAATGGAGTGATACCAGTCCCCAAATATGCTGTAGCAGGACAGTTACCGTGTGATATAATAGACAGCAGATTCAATACCATCCTCCAACCAGAGTAGAACAACTTGTTCCATTTAAGGTGAGACAGTAGAACTTTGTGTTTTATATTAGGTGGAATGTTATCTGATCCTTTAATCTGTTTTGAATATCACCCATAAAACGAGTCACTTCTTTTCTGGAGGCTGTTTACTTAGTAAAGTCACATAGCATTAACAAAAGTCTTACCACTTCCAAGTCCATCAAAGTTGTCATTATTTGTAGTTTTTCGTCCTGCAAAACAATTGATAAATATATACTGTCTTTATCCATTGAATGAGTTCTGAAGGAAGGGCTGAAGATACTATTTTTGGTGTGGTCACAGTAGAGTCACAACTTCAAGAAGCCAGATTTTAATCATCAGTCAATGCTTGTTTTACTAGTATTCTTACCCTCTAGCATGATCACATATGAGCCTGAGGAAAGTCCCTACATTAAAGGACCTTTCTTGGAATTTTATTTTATAATATCTACTGAACTTATCTACTGAACTTACAAGCTGACATTACAAATTGTTTGTATTTTAAGTAGTCACATAGAAATAAGAATTAGCAGGGCACTGAGACATGTCACAAGATCATGAAATAGATCCAAGAACATATGATAAAATTGACATTGTCCAAGTTAATTTCCAGCTCTTAACCCCCCACAAAGTGTCTTTGAAGTAGTTAAAATAGTTGAAGAAGGACCAATTCTCAGCTTAAAGGGGTTGTTAAATTTTTGTTGAAAAAAGGGCAGGGAAGCTATTAGAATAATAAAGAAAACTTATACTCACCTTTTCGAAGACCCTCCATTGCACCACTCTGCTCCCATCCTTCAAACCAGGCTTTGTTCTCCTGACAACAGCATTATGGTTCCCGTACACCACATGGGACCGGTGCAGCCAATCACTGCCCTATACCATTGAGGCCAGTGATTGGCTGGCATGTTTGGTATATAGTGATGAGCATCAGTGGTCATATTCAAATTCGTGATATTTCACAAATATTTTGTAGAATATTCGCAAATTCGAATATTCGCTATATTCTACATTCTTTTTTTTTTTACTCGAAAATCGGCAAGATAAGTCAACAATAGACAATCACAGTCTGCTTAAAGGGAGTCTGTCACCACATTTGAGCCTATTAGACAGATCCAATAGCGTTATATGTGCCACCCAGAAGTTTAAAACGGTACCTTTGTTGCATATACCGGAGTCTTGTTTCAGCCAAAAATGAACTTTGTAGGTTCTGTAAATGCGCCCTCTCAAGTGCCCAGGGCGGCGTCTCAATCTTCCGAGCCCAAGACCGGACCTCCCCAACGGCTCATAACCCCGCCCTCCGTGTGCCTCTGCCCGCCCGTTTACTCTCCTCCTCTCTCCTTTTCCACTGCGCCAAAACATGACATCATATCTACAGCAGCAGGCATGATCAGAGTGGTGGCGTGGAAATGGAGGGAGTTTGGAAAGGACATACGTTTTTTTTTTTTCAAATAACAGTATTCTAATAGCATCCCTGTCATGAAGCAACATAGGTGAACTTTAGCTAGGGTTCATATATGTAACTATATAGCATTATACTGGGTCACATTGTATATACTGTACCATATCCAGGACTGCTCTGAAGGTCATATCCACTGATACAATTGTAGGTTCACGCCAGTCTTTGACAGGTCTGATATTCACAAGGCGAGGGGACTGCTCCAGGACACCAATGCTGTCCGTCACATTGTAATATCCACATATGTCTTGGCCACATGTCATAGCTGTTAGAAGGTCCAAATGTATTATGATCAGATACTACAAGCTGCATAGCCCTATTAACCAGTACAACATGATTGATAACATACTTTAAGAAATCCCAAAGGAAGTTCACTAGTCAGAAGGGGCGTGCAAACTCATAGCCCACCTTACTTGTCACTACTGATGCTGGGGCCATTGGCCCTTAATGACCCCCAATACCATAATTGTTGTTTGATCCAATGGAAAGGCATTGGTTGGAAAGTATACAGTATTTGGGCACTGTATGATTTTGTGTACCTTGAAGATTGGGAGCTATATGGTACCCCATAAGAAACAAGGCATCAACAGAAGGTACTGCAGAGGGAACCATCCAACTTAAGGCTGGCCCTGGATCAGATGTCACTAAGAACAGGCGAGTAGAATAAAAAACCTAAATAATAAAAACCTAAAAGCATGTCCATACAAACACGGAGGGATTCATGGTCCTCAAAACAGATCAGCAGTGACAGGTAATACAAGAAAACGAAAATCACTCAATGAAGTCCTCCTAGAAATGTCATCTCTCACTCCTGAATAAAAAGACTCCTTTATTCCACTATGTTGCTCAACCTTTTGTGTCAATTTATTACGGTGGGTTTTCCAGTACAATGGTATTTATATAAACGTTTTCAGCCACACGGTCTTTATCAGAGGAACTGGATAGGCCGCACCGGGGTTCTGTGGGGATGTAAGGGCTCCAGGTGCTGCGCCACTGCTACAGTATATACCGGGCCTGGAGCCCTAACATCCCCACAGAACCCCGGTGTGGCCCATCCAGTTCTTCTGATCAAGGCCATGTGGCCGAAAACGTTTATATAAATACCAATTTTACTGGAAAACCCACCGTAATAAATTGACACGATACGTTGAGCAACACAGTGGAATACAGGAGTCTTTTTATTTATTGATATTGGCTTGGGAACCATCTCCTGACATCCACGAAACCTCCATTAAATCTCTCACCCCTAGACATGATCACTGGGTCGGCATACAGCATAGTATCCAGGGACAGACTGAGAACTGGAAAAAATACTAAAAGTGGCCCCATTTTGTAGTCGGGTCCAAATTGATGGAAGGCAGGGTCAAAACATGTAGGCCGGGCCAGCAATACCATATTGTGGCACGTTATACCACCCCAACAGAGCCAAATAACTCAGTCCATCACAAAATACTGCCGTCAGCACAAAATATATCCCCAAAAACTTCCACTGGCCGGTTGTGAGGACGGCTGAGGCGGCCCCCTGGGCATTGGCCCACCGGGAAATTTCCCTGTAAGGTCTGTGGCCAATCTGCCCCTGATAGTACCCAAACAGGTAGTGTAAAAGCAGGAAAAGTTTTATGATTTTTATCTTAGACCAGTTATGAATTTTTAGATTATATTTTTAGGACATCATGTAGATTATTGTTTTGCTAGGCCTACAATTATACTTACCTAATTTTGGATTTGCAACTTGGCAGTGATGTCTAACCTCCGGCAATCCAGCTGTGGTGAAACTACGACTCCCAGCATGCTCCATTCATTTCTATAGAGTTCTGAGAACAGCCTAGCAAGTGTGCATCTTGGGAGTTGTAGTTTTACCACAGCTGGAGTGCCGGAGCTTAGCCATTACAGGCCTAATGTTAGTTTATACTGTTCTTCTAGAGTTAGAGTCATAAAAACTATTGTTCTTTATGATCCATTCTGATTGTATTATGTGAGCATCGGGTACGTATAGATCACGGATTGTTTGTATCCTGCAATTATATTCTTGCTTGGAAGCCTCTCTATAGGATATTATCTATTTCATTTAATCACTTTATGTGAATACTACATTTTTATTACTATCAAGGTATTCTAGGTCTATAGTTATACCCGCTTGATTTATATCCTGGGTGTACAACTATATCAGCTTGATTTATATCGAAATTTGGATTTGCAATTTAGCCTAGGGTCAGACCACACTGCAGTTTTAGAGTTAGATTCACAATAGTCATCTCTTATGGTTTGTTTTGTCTGCATTATCAGAGCACTAAAGATATAAATCATTGACTGTATCCTGCATTCATATTGTTGCGCTTGGCTTTTTTCGGACGTTCCATATAAATAAATCAATAGGGCACAGCGCAAGCGCGGCCACAGCTGCATTAACCTGTATGAGACTGCCAGAAACAGCTGAGCAAGCGCTCTTCTATTTTCCGAACTTCCATAGAAATAAATGAAGGGAACAAGTGTAGCTGTTCTATGTTCACTTTGTGGGTCCCGTTCTAGAGGTGTGGGTACCAAAGGTGTTTTCAGAACTCCATAGAAATGAATGGAGCATTCTGGGAGTCGTAGTTTCACCGCAGCTGGAGTGCCGGAGGTTAGCCATCGCTGTCCTAGAGATATGTCGCCAATGTCTGTGATAAGACAACCCTTTTAAGGACGCAGTGTTTGATCAAGAGACTTCTTTGTTATTAATCAGCGCACCTCTATGCAGACCATCTGGCTGACTTGCTGTTACGTGAATTGTTACATATTTCAGCGTGACACCGATCAATCCATAGTTAACATAAATAGCTATATTTTTAATCATTCTATTTGCCCTATCTGCATAGAATTCATATTTATTATACAAAGAGCTACAATATGGGAGAGGGCCCCTCTTTGGTTGCCGCTGGACTAAGAATATTCAGACCAGATTTCATTCGTATTTTATTATTAGTTTCGTTTTTATTCATCTTTATTTGTGATTTTACATTTTAATTTGATTGTGTTAAAGGGTTTCTACCACCTCATTTGGACCTAATTAGCTGTCAGACACTAGCGATCTGCTAGGGTCTGCTCTACCCAACCATCCTATTCTAAGACCTGTGTGTGCTATGCAAATGAGCCTCTAGGTGCTATGTGTTGCCAGCCTCCATCTCATCCATCGGCAGAATTCTCGCGCCTGCGCGGTGTGCGTCTGTATTCGGCGCAGGCGCAGTGACTGTCTGAACGCTCCCTGCCCCGGCATCTCCACTGCGCCTGCGCCGATTACATCAGAGTGCTCCGATGAACAGACGACGCCCGGCCAGTCAGACAGCCACTGCGCCTGCGCTGAATACAGATGCACACGGCGCAGGCGCGAGAATTCGGTCGATGGATGAGATGGAGGCTGGCAATCTAGAGGAGATGGGCGGGCTTGACGGACGAGCGGGGCGGAATAATGGGTGAGTAGACGGAGCCTCTAGGTGCTGAAAAGACGCCCACATAGCACCTAGAGGCTCATTTGCATAGCAATAAAAGTTGTTTTTTAGTGTAACGAATTCACACACAGGTCTTAGAATAGCATGGTTAGGTAGAGCAGAAACTAGCGGATCGCTAGTGTCTGACAGCTAATTAGGTCCAAATGAGGTGGTAGAAACCCTTTAATATCTATTACCTATTCTACTACCTTTTATACCATCATGTTATATTGTGCCATATCTCTGTCATTTATACCTTTTGGTGTACACTTCTCAATTTTTTTTATATGATTGATTTATATCTTTTTTGCTGTTTTAATCTAGCACTTGTAATAACAGTCCTTCTCATCCACCCTGAGCCGACTGAATATTTTATTTAAAAGCAGGAAAATCAACATACAATAAATACATAGAATAAGCAGAAAGATTTCAGAGAAGGCAACCAAGAGGGTTCAAGCCTGTAGAGGAGACAAGAATACCCACAAATATATATAGGATCTACTAAGAAAAGAAAGGTAAAGAAACAAGTGTGGCTGACATTTATCAAAACTGCTGCTAAGGAAAACTGGCCATGCAATTGGTAGCGGTGGTCGTGCTTGCACACTATAGGAAAAGGAGCAGGCCTCTATGGTGGCCACTATTTTCCTATAGTGTGCAAGCACGACCACCGTTGCTGGATTGCAGGGTGGTCGTAACCATGGCACCAAGAAGCGTATAATGCGACTGAAAAATTAAATATTCCACAGTTTTAAAGCCAGCAACTGGATCTGAATACTTGTGCAATTGCATGTAATTAAAAATTTAGCATTGCCACTGAGTTATTCACTGAAATCTATCTGTATAGCGCCACCTGCTGTTTTCCCTTTTTCTAAATTCTCTGTCCTGCTCACTAAGGTTGACATACATACTCAGTTCCATCTTTCAACTGCCATTCAGCTTTTTGAGGAGGCCTCCTAGCAGCTTATCAAGCAAGTCCATTGTCTAGCAGCTGTGCTTGGTATTGCAGATCTGGGCCATTGACTTGAATGGGACTAAGCTACACCTAGGCCAGGTGACCAATCACCAGTGCACCAAAGCCTCCTCAAATAGCTGATCAGTAGGGGTGCCGGGTGTCAGACCCCTGTTGGTCTGATATTAATGACCTATCCTGAGGTCAATATCAGAATCACAGAAAACCCCTTTAAAATATTAATAGTCTAATGATAGCTTTACTAAAGGTAGAACTTTCTTCCAGATATGGCACCATTCTTGTCCATGAGCTGTGCATGGTATTGCAGCTCCATAATGGATTTGCAATGTGTTATACTTACAAGTGGTGTCACATAAGCTATTTGAAAAAGAACACTTACCGCAAAGAAGAAGCATAAGAAGAAGAACCCTCTGCATTTCATAAGCAGTCCTGAGCCCTAGAGACACCAGCTTCCTTCAGATCTCATTGATAATCTTGAAACCCTTGCCATGTCAAAATCCAGCAGTGGAACCGGACAAACAACTTCTGTGGGAGTACATGTTTCTCCACAAGAACAGGAATCTGAGGATGGAGCCTGGAGAAGCAGACCCATACAGCAGACTATATACTGGAGACAACACTAAAGCCGGCACTGTAGATTTATATAGTGTGTACTTACCTGGGAGTGGTGGAGACGAGGGAGGAGAAAGCACGGGAAGGTGGAACCGAGAAACGATAGCTACTCTAAATGCATTATTTCTTTTGTTAAAAGACAAGGTTAATTCAGATGGATTGAAAAAAGAACAAAGCAGAATGATGACATGGGTAAAGGGGATCCTGCTGCTAGATACTGTATGTCTCTATTCTGTCTCCATTTTAGAAACACAAAAACATCCAAAAATACAGAGAATCCAAAAATGACAGGAAATTTAGAGATAGGTTCCAAAAAGAATAAACAGCAATTCTCCAATAGTAATATGGACTCCGTGCCGACCCATCAGCAGGCAACAGACTCTTCTCCGATTCCTCATCACCCCCCCGCTCACCCACCTGCTCTGCTCTCTCATTTTTTACCCCTTATTTTCCCATTGAATTTATAAATCCAGCTTACTGACAAAAACTTCATAATACAGTTTTTAACCAAACCAGGGAAGTTAGAAGGGGAAATTCAATCAAAGTGACCTTCTGATATGTCATAGAACACAATGGTGAAATCTGTGATACTGGACCACCGCTGATTTCCAGAATAGAAGGGCCCCATAGGGAGCTCAAACCCCTTTAGACTTAGTGGAAATCTCCGACATCCAATGCTAGGTAAAGGGTCATTGATTTGAATGGTTCTTTGCTTAGATTATTAGATTAGATTTTCATTTACCTTAGATCAGGTATTGAGAAGGGCTTCAACATACACTATGTGACTCCATTTAACTGGCCATACATTTTAGATGTACAGTATGTCGGCCCACTGATTTTAGGGATTGGGAGACCATCTAATGTGTTAGGTTTCCTAACTCTCCCCCAATAGCAGATGGTGGGGGCATAAGGTTCAAACAATTGGAGTTCACGTGCCCATTCCTTTTGTTCTCAGGGAGGTAAGCCACTGCCAGAGATGTATGACAGCAGCTTTCTCCCCTTTCCCATTCACAACATATGCACGATCAACCAAACCGAGTGTGCATGTGCATGAGTGTACTGGGAGAGATAGGTATTGGCAGAACAAGAGTTTCACACTAGTGTTAAAGAGCTCTGGAAGGCAGTTCCCTGCCAGAGCTCTCTGGATCCGGGATTGCCAGACGCTACCTGATGCCCACCAGTCCCATTAACTATAATGGGGACCAGTGGAGATCCAGCCTCAACCTGGCAAATATGCCGAGAATCAGCTGGACAAAAATTGCTGCATGCAGCGGTACTTGTCCGACAGATTCTCTGCATTATTGCCGGGTTAGTCATGCCTGCTCCCCCTCACTCACTGAAGCCATGGCACCAGGAGTGAGATAGTTTGTGGATGCTCACTGCAGTCCTTGGTAGCCATTTGGCGCCGGTGGTGTCGTGGAGTGGGCCTGCTGTGTAACCTACACTCCCTGAAGTTTATGGTAGCCGTCATGGCACCTAACAGGTAGAATTTAGCGTAGGAACCCGTCTAACAGAGATCGCCTTGACGCTCGGCAGACGGGCTCAAATAATTTTGTACAAAACGATTTGCCAAGTATCTCGCACTTATAGTGTCGCACTTGTTATTATTATGCAATTTTGTACTCTATATTGCAGTTAATTGTCGCATTGCATGTTTCTGTCTTTCATTATTGCCGGGTTGCGGCAGGATCTCTGCCGGCCTCCATTATAGTTAAAGGGGTCAGCAATGCCATATCCAGAAAGCTCTGGCAGGGAACATCCTGCCAGGTCTCTTTAACACTGAAGTGAAACTAACATGTGTATGGCCAACATTAGGGGTGGACTTTAGAGTACTGCTAACTATGATCACGCTGCAACAGATTTTTTGCGCTTAGTTTTGGGGAATGTGAAGCAGAGGTTTTGTCCTACCAAGTCACAACTATGTTGTGGATGTGATACAATGCGTTGGCTGGGACAGGATGTGTGGTTCTATTGGATGACATTACATCCCATGTTACCATCTTGCTCTAGCCTTGATCAGACCTCCAGAATGTACTTAAAAGACAACTCGGATTTGGTGCACAGTTTTAAAGAGACTTTGATTAAATTCAATCTGGCCTGGTTACTGAATCTCCTAATACCACACACTGGACATTGCATCACTTTCAAGCACTGCCTTGCATCCCACTTGAGCATTAACATCAAGGGCACCCCCAAACTACCATCAGGTAGAGAGCCTGCAACTACAGGGAGTGCCCCAAGGGAATATACTGTTTGCTGCCCCTCCTTGACTGCATCAACCCCAGGGTGCGATGGCCTGAGGAAGTACACTATGACACAACATCATCATCAGGGCCACTACGACTACCATCCTCTGCTCCAGCTCCCCGATGGGCTTGCTGTACTTGGTTTGTGTCTTTGGCAGTGTGCAAGGCAGGAGTGCGGAAGCAGATGCAATGGCCATCGAATGGTGATGGAGTAATTGGTCTTAGAATAGAAGTAGTAGCATATCCAACAGTGTCGACTCACAGTTCCAAGCAAATCACTGTGCAATTCCTCCCCAATAACAACGTATGGATCACAGCAAAGATGGGGTTGTGGTACTCCTTTACTCTGTCTTTCTAAAGTCTCTCTGCAGTTCCTTGGGCACACAGGTACAGAATTAAGATAAAGCTAGTCAGACTCTCTCAAAGTGTGGAAGGCTGTGCTAGCAATGTTACACTTCACAGCAGCAAAGTCTCTTTCTGCTATAAATGACCATAATACCTTGGTGACTGACTGTAATGCACAGCCTTGTAGATTCTGGACTTTCTAATTTCTTTTCTCTCTTGAGCACTTTTGTAGTAGAGTAGCTCGCCTGGGTAGCTGTAGTCTCTGATACTGGAGCCTAGCTCTGAGGAACTCACACAACACAGCTCTTCCTCAGCTAAACACAGACTCTTAAATAACTCAAGTCCATCTCCTGGCGACCTAAAGGGGTTGAGTCACGGTGTTAACCATGACCTATCCATATAATGCTGTTGGGTATGCAAATTCAGCGAATCAGAACATTTAATGTAACAATTTAACATTACAATTTTTTGCAGTGACCCTATTTTAGGGTACTGTGGATGGGTGGGCAAAAGTTCCCACAGACACACTCCAAAATCTTGTAGAAAGCCTTCAAAGAAGAGTGGAGGCTGTGCTATCTACAAAAGGGGGGCCAAGTCAATATTAATGCCTATGGATTTGTAATGAAAGCTCCTGTAGGTGAAATGTATAGGTGTCTCAATACTTTTGTCCATATAATGTATATTGAAGGCAGAAGGCTTGGCAGTTCACATACTACTGTACCGTTGTATCCAGAGGCTATTTACTTACATAACCAGACAAATTTATTAACACTGTCCACTCCCCTCATCTGTGGGAACAGAGTGTTCAAAACGATCCTAGAACAAACTATGACGCGGACAAACTCTGTGAGAAAACATTATTTATTGAATTTGGGCTGTTTGTAAAACTGTACAAATTTACAGCGTAGTGCAAATAGGTCTTATTAGTGCATCAGATTCAAGTAGAGCTACAATGTATACAGCTACTAGTCACTACTATGGAGTATATACAGCAAAGAGCGAGGTACAGGTAATGGATATGGGAGGTGTAGTCTAAGCAGATATGAGGAAGTTGGCTACATTTCTATGACCACATAATGTATATAACATTTTAATACCATATTTTACCGATAGTCACAGAGAATACAGGGTGAAATGGTGAACACATAGGCGTCAGCCATGTTCATGTTCTTTCAAGTTCATTTAGAACAGACACCATGAAAATTATGAGCATTTGATAGCTAGCTTGTATACTGCTCCTGTTAGCTATGGAGCTTGTCACTGACCAGCTATCATTATATGCATACTGTAAAGTATGGGCATAGAGGACTTTTCTTCATATTTGTACTGAGTAAAAGTTGTACCAAGCAAAATTGTGTAGAATACACAGCTCTGACAGCAACCACCCTTATATTATCAGTATAGTAAGAAGGACAAAATAGATTGCTTGCTATTGACAGCAGCCATTTTTGTTAAGGCTCGAAAGTCTTGGTTAAGGTCCCATGTTTGGTAGATCTTTGGATGGGGGACACCAGCGCTTCTTTCCTGGAACATATCATTTGTGGCTACCATACCTTCTGTATGAAAGAATGCTTTCTCAGCTGGTAGAGGACATGGCAGACGGCTGCACCACTACGTATAGGCAACAAAAGCGTCATGTTCTAAAGAAAGTAGACCAGAAGCTCTGCAAAGATCTCCACATCACAGAACCTTTGGTAAATATATTTTTGAGTGACTGGAGACCAATTCTAACTTTGGCAATAATGTAATTTTTCAGTTTTTGCCCAGAGGGTTAAGTTCATACTGGGACTACCAGAAATAATTTCTTTGGACCACTAAGATCATTAGACTACCATGACTTCATTGTTTCTCAACGCTGAGATTTTATTGCATCAATCTCTTTGTTCTTCTTCCTGTCACCATGTAATCTTTGACTAATTTCTTGAAGCATTCCTTATAAATGTCTCAAGCAAGTCTACAGTGACACAACACAAACATAATGCAAGCGACTTTTTATGTCTATAAGGTGGACACATTCATAATTTGATTCCTAAACTGTAGCTAGATGGTAAAAAAAAAATCCTGACCTGATGGAGATGATCTCTTAAGACGTTAATGCACCAGTCCCATAAATATCAACGTATGGGTTATCTAAAGACCTCAAGCACTCAGCCCTTCAATGCACACTGGAAATTGCAATGCTTGCTTAGAGATATCAGACAAGCAAAATAAATATCAACTTTTTAATACAACACTACACCCCAAATCTTAGCATACATTGGTAAAAAGAAGAATCGGCATGTCGATTATACATCCATGTTTAGAGCTGCTAGGAATTTCATGACTATATGAATTATATGAGCGCGGACACTTATATGGACAATATGGGATTAAGCTGTGGGACTAGTGCATTAGACGCCTTTCATCATATGGTTAACGGAGATGGACAGGGAGTAAAAAAGACATAAATCTTTAAATCATAGGAAAGTTTAGCAAATCAAGTGTGATCCAATACGTGATGCCCTGGTTTTCAAGAAAGTGGAAGATGATAAGAAGTATGTATCTATGTATTGTAAGAAGCTACAGAGTACTTTCCATAGGTTTTTTCTAATAGCTGCATATTAAATTTTGACTCCACACTAAGCAGCATTAATTCTATCAGAAGTATCAAAGGTGGCATTGGAATAGGTGTAATTGATCTCTGTAGTAAAACAGAACCATAAAGATGACCAACGGTTGCCCTACCAAAAGAGTGACCTCTTCATGGCATGAATGCAGGTGAAATATATATGCCAGTTACAATGATACAATGTTCTTTATTGTGCTTGGCATGGAATGTCAGATGGCTAAATTCAAAATGGCTGCCATCAAGCTGAGTAGAACAGAGGTTTTAGGCTAGACTTCCTTTTAATAGATTGGTCTGATCCAAATGAATCCTGATGGATCCCGCTTTTAAGATTGGAGCCTGTAAGGCTTATGTTCGGATGCGGAATTATTCTAGCCTAAAAATGTTCTTTATCTTTCCTTTCGAACAATGTAGTTCTCAGTAACAGACCTCCATGCAATAGAAAAAAATCTAAATTATGGAAAAATGGCATATTACAAAGCATCATGCAGTCCATACAGGGGAACCGAGAGCAAACATGCCTTAAGCCTCATGGAAACAATATGTAAAAAGTGGAGGGATACATCAAGCTCTAGAATTTGGTTGTTATGAGTAACTGGCCAAAATTTTGTCTGCAATATGGGGTAACCAATTTGCCTCCACAACAGGAACAAATCAGAGTCCATGTATAATGTTCCCAGTGCACTCGACAATATGAAAGCTACACTTAGATTGGTTGCTAAACTCTCCCACTTTTGTTAACCCCACATACTTAGAAGTTGATTGCAGTTTGGAGATAGTTGAAATACATACACAATTCAAGTCAGTTATGGACAAGCTGTCCAGGAGGCAGTATGACAGGGGAGAAGATGACAAAGCAGCAAATTAACCCTTAGTAGTATAAACGGTGCCCTGGTGTTAAAGGGGTTAAGATACAGAATACCGTCATGTTACAAAGAAACCTAGAAATATATGAGATGGTTAAGTAATATATAAAAAGAACAAAGCTCAACTTTGTTTAAAAAATAAAACCCTCTACCTGACCTTTAAAAACATCAAAAAATTACCAGCGCTTCCCAGAATCTATAGCGGTTCACGGAGGGTAACTCATTACATTCAGCAATACCCTATTACCTTCCTTACCGGGGCAGAAGAAAGGAGCAATGAGGTCCAATGGGAACAGTGTTACTGCATAATAGGCCATAAACGTGTGGCATTAATCCCTCAAAAGCCAGGAGAGATTTACTATTCATGTGCAAAGCATTGATGGCTCTGAAGAGGTTTTCCATTTTTGTCTCATTTGATGGTTTGCTCCTGAATCCTGTTGATTATACATACATTCAAACGTGAAGGTGCCTTACACAGACACCCAGAATCCTCCTCTCCCCTGCTGAAAATGAACCTTCTGCAAGATATAGTATTACAGTATACAGTAGAATGAATCCAGATAGATCTAAAGAACTGGAAGAACTGGATATGCCATCTCTTTATGAGTGGTAGTGGTGGTCCAACCTCTGGGAACCCCACCAATCCTGATAATGAAGGGGATGCAGCACAGTTTGAACACTATGGAGGGAATGTATCAAAACTGGCGTGTGCTAGGCCAATCTTGATATCCCCTGCTCTGCCATGTCCCACTAAAAATTTTCAAGCCAGCACCTGGATCTGATTACTTGCGTAATTACATGTAATTAAAAATTTTGTATAGCCAGTAAGTTATTCAATAAAATCTATCTGTATAACGCCACCTGCTGTTTGTTCTTTTTCTTAGTTTTCTGTCCATGTCACTGAGGTGGATGCACATGTGCAGTTCCATCATTCAACTGCCTCCTGAGCTGTGATAGGGGGAGCATGGACACGCCTCCTGAGCTGTGATAGGGCAAGAGCTCCACCAGAAAGGGCATGACTCGTGAGCTGTAGCAGAACAGACACTCCCCTTGAGCGGTCAGCTTCATATAAATCTAGCAGAGCAATGAATGGGGAGATCTCTGGATCCATGTGAAGTACAGGGCTGGTTCTAGCTTTGTTAGAAAGAGATTGTTATGTACAATATGATGTCTGATCTTCATTTTTTACACTTGCAGCAACCCATGGGAGAAGGCAGAGAGCATGGGAATGGTAGTTGTTACACTGATCAGCGTAGTGGTGGTTCGGAGTGGATGCCCTCACTCTAACACTCGCTAGGGCTGTGCAGTGGTCAGAGAGCGCACTCTTTTCTTCCCTTGGGGTACATCCTGGACTTTGATGTCTGGTTTTTGTTACATTAATCATGGTATGACCCCTTTAAGTGCATCCTCCAGCAGTCCATGCACCTACTCAACTTTTGAGAAAGTGAAGAGGGTGGTGTAAAAACACCAAATGCTGATAAGTTTGTGACAGGGTTTGCATATGGGGGTTGATAAATCTCCTCCTAAGTCCTTTTCTGAGATTTCCCTGCAACGCAGTGCTCCTGACTACACATCGGAGCAAATAAGGGCAGCATTGTGCAGGAAAAACAGTGAAGGAGACAGAGCACTGTAACAGAGTAACATACACTTCATTCTCAGGTTGGGTTGAGGTCCCATAGGTTCCTCTAGATCAGGCATGCCCAACCTGCGGCCCTCCAGCTGTTGCAAAACTACAACTACCAGCCTACAGCTATTAGGGAATGCTGGGAGTTGTGGTTTTGCAACATCTGGAGGGCCGCAGGTTGAGCATCCCTGCTCTAGATCATAAAGTAATGACATATCCCAACAATAGGCATTCACTTGATAAGAGTGGTGTAACCCTTCAAAACTAGATTTTCAAGCAATTTACTGAAGAAAATACATTCAATTTGGCTTGATTTAAAACACCAAAGCCATCATCCACCACTTCCATATTGTGTGTGCAGGGAATGAAGATAAAATAGGTGAAAGGACATTATAATTTTATACAGTTTGGGGGTTGGTCTGGATCCCTGAACCCAAGTCCAAGATAGAATTCTGAAAAGTAAATATTGCTCATTTCTGGCATCCTAGTACTGTATACAGTGCAGTAGCTCCATTTTCATTCATTATACAGTGTTCCAGTAAAGTGGCACTCTACATATGGCATATACTGTATATTAAGATGTAACAGTTATTCATTCCTCTCCTCTGGAGGGTGCAGTCTAAGGGCAGCATCGCCTTGAAGAATGCCGCTGGAGAGGTAGGACGCCACACTGTCATCTGTACCGAATAGTGACGAGGATCCTGCTAGGTTCACCATGTCTTCTGTCAGGAAATGCACTGCATTCTCGATATCTGGTTCTTTTCCTGAGAAACATCAGAAATCTATTAAATATTGTAAGAAATTAGAGGAATGCATAATCATCACAGGGCAAACATCAGTGCAACTCCACCCAGAACCGATCACATTGCCCAGGCAATTTTTTTCTTTAGGCATGTGCTAGTGCAGTATCCTAGACCTCGAGGTATCTGCAAATGTATTGTATTTAAGTTGTATATTAGACATTGCATGTGCATTTTTTATGTTTTAGCCATACATTCCAGTAAAGAGGTATGGCAGGCAAATGGTTGGCAAGAACAGGGCTTACCACCATATTCGTCCCATCTTGGTAAGAGTAGGGTGGTTCTGCTTCCTGCCAGGAGGGGTAGTTCCTGTGTAGTCCAGGAAGGGAGAGGAAGCACACTTCAGAGCTCCTGCTCCTGGAAAAAGATTTCTCCAGAAAGACAGTCTCTATTGAGCCTCGAGCAAACACTTGAGAGGCAAGACAGCAGAGGGAACATCTGAAAACTGCATTACAGACACTGCTGTAAGGTAAGAGACTACAGCTCAGACACCCATCACCCAAACCACAACTAGGCCAGATAAAATTCAAGTCTAGACCCGACAGTGTACATGTACAGTACAGACCAAAAGTTTGGACACACCTTCTCATTTAAAGAGTTTTCTTTATTTTCATGACTATGAAAATTGTAGATTCACACTGAAGGCATCAAAACTATGAATTAACACATGTGGAATTATATACATAACAAACAAGTGTGAAACTACTGAAAATATATCATATTCTAGGTTCTTCAAAGTAGCCACCTTTTGCTTTGATTACTGCTTTGCACACTCTTGGCATTTTCTTGATGAGCTTCAAGAGGTAGTCCCCTGAAATGGTTTTCACTTCACAGGTGTGCCCTGTCAGGTTTAATAAGTGGGATTTCTTGCCTTATAAATGGGGTTGGGACCATCAGTTGCGTTGAGGAGAAGTCAGGTGGATACACAGCTGATAGTCCTACTGAATAGACTGTTAGAATTTGTATTATGGCAAGAAAAAAGCAGCTTAGTAAAGAAAAACGAGTGGCCATCATTACTTTAAGAAATGAAGGTCAGTCAGTCAGCCGAAAAATTGGGAAAACTTTGAAAGTAAGGGCTATTTGACCATGAAGGAGAGTGATGGGGTGCTGCGCCAGATGACCTGGCCTCCACAGTCACCGGACCTGAACCCAATCGAGATGGTTTGGGGTGAGCTGGACCGCAGAGTGAAGGCAAAAGGGCCAACAAGTGCTAAACATCTCTGGGAACTCCTTCAAGACTGTTGGAAGACCATTTCAGGGGACTACCTCTTGAAGCTCATCAATAGAATGCCAGAAATAAAGAAAACTCTTTGAATGAGAAGGTGTGTCCAAACTTTTGGTATGTACTGTATACCCACAAATGCTAAGTTGCAGCCATCCAACCTGTCTCCATACCTCCTTAACTGGTGCCAGTTGCTGCTACTGAATGTAAGTTATATTTTGTATTAAGTAAAAAGAGATTCTTATATGTTCACCTCTGGCCTCATTCTTTAAACTACATTTACACTTCACTGATACCCAGGGAGCAACGGCCTGAGGGAGTACACTGTGACACAACTCCTCATCAGGGCCACTACCACTCTCATCCTCTGCTCCAGCTCCTCAGGAGCTTACTGCACTAGCAAAATAATTGAACTTTTATAAGAATTTACAAGTGTTTTTATCTTTTTGAAATCCCATTATTCTGTGATTTTACATTAATTATTTTGTGAAAAATGGCTGTGGGACTGAATGCAAAAGCAACTACTGTAACTAGCAAGAGTCATAACCCAGTTACACACTAGGGGATTCTATGGTCATTTAGCTCTGGCCTTATTTTGTGCCTTTTGTTTTTACATTGCCGATGGGTTTGGCACACAGGTTCTAAGCGGTTAAAACCACGTAAAAAGCTTATTGGATGCATTTTTGTTTGGCTTTTCAGTGAGGTTGTGGGTGAAGCTCATCTATTTAACATGTTTCACATGTGGAAAATCAACCAGATTGAAAACTTGGCATAAACGCATGCATTTTTTGATGTGATGCACCCAACCTGACCATCTAAATAAACTTGCCTAACCAAGATCTTGCGATGTCTGTCTCTCAGCCCAGTCCCTAGGACAGTGCTGGGGGAGATCAGGAGCACCACGTGAGGCAATCGCCCAACCGTTCTGAAGGAGAGAGGGGATGGCATGTACTAAAGTTACCATGCTGACCAGCCAAGCTTTGGCAGGTTAGCTAATCAGATACTTGGAACACTGAACCATCCATGGCTCTGGCTTGACGTCCAATCACAGGTATAGGTGGAGGATTTAAATGAGGCACTGACTGCTCAGTACCTGTGATTGTGTATAGAGTCCTGGCTCTTGTTTGTGCTTCGGTACTTTGTGTCTGAACTCAAGACCTTCTAGTTAGCCCTCTGTTTACCAACCTTGGCTAGTTACACTGATTAACCTCTCATCTACTGATTTGGCTACATATGTACTCTCCAGGTTAGGACCTTGGCTTGTTCAACTAATTAACCTCTTGTCTGCTGATTAGGCTACATCTGTACCCTCCTGGTTTTGACTTCAGGTAGTTTGATTATCCTTTCTGCTTTCTCTTGGTCATCTGTTCTGGTCTGTGACATAACCTGGGTGTTTAGAAGACAAGACCAACCTGCCTTGCAGCGGCTTTGGTGAATACCTAAGGTTTGCCTTATTTTCTACTAATTGGAGTGGTGTATGATGACAGGTAGCTGTTTCTGAGTTTTTTTGTTTTTTGTTTTGCTGTGGTTCCTGTCACAGATCTCTGTACCTAACACCCTCAGAATAAATTCAGAATATTTTAGCTAAAGTGGATGTGCAGTGCACAGACATTGATGACCTGTTCTCAGATTAGGTCATCAATATCAGATTGGCAGGGGCAACTCCCGGCACCCCCGCCGATCAGCTGTTTGAAGAGTTAGCGGCGCTTATGTGAGTGCCACTTCCACTTCAAGATTACCTGTGCATCATCTCGCTTGTAGAGGCGGCACAATTTGATTACAATTGCTTGTCCTATTGAGGGGGAATGAATATCTGTGCACTGCACATCCCCTTTAGATCTTTGAAGTACCCTCTTCCCCTGCCTCTAGCCCTCACACCAGCTCTTATCTCTCCCTTTGTTTTTCAGACAGGAGCCATGCTTTCAGAACTAGATGAGAAACATTTTCTGCACATGGAGAAGGAACCTGTCAGTTCTCTACTCGCACTTGTTGACACAGGAACCAAGCACCGCACTCAGAAATGGGAAGAAGGGGGGGGGGAGTTCAGAAACATTTCCACTCCTTGGGCCCAATAACTTGCCCATGACATGCTCACTTTTCATTTGAAATATTAGTTTTACCTGAGCAAGAGTTGAACTGTGGATTCATCTCTTTAGGATGCATTTCACTTGCATTCCTCTCCAGATCCATCGAGAGCTGTTGTACCTGAATATAGACCATAAAATGATTAACTACTATGACGTAGTATATTTTATGTGCTAATATTGCTAATCCCTAGATGCATATTTTTAAACTTTAAACAAAAGTGAATTTATAGGTCCTCCAAGATGTTTCACCTTCCACCTTTACTGATTATGGTGGCCAGATATTCAGCATCAGGCCAGACAGTCCGTCCAGTTTCCTGGCACAATGTACTCTGTCCGGCGCAGGGCCCGGCACCGTTACAACGAGGTGGCGTGACTTACTAAAGTTGGGGGCATGGCTTAGCAGAGTTGGGGCATGACCTGCAATTTTCTCCTTTTTGGCGGGTGTAGGTGTCACTGTTCTTATAAGCCAGAAAACTGGTGTAGAAGATGACATACAGTAAGTGGCGAGCCTCTGGCCCTACCCCCTCCGGACTCTCAACACGCCTCCGCTTCGGGGAAGAAATGGCCAGCAGAGAAATGGCACTTGCACAACAGTTTTGTGCAAGTGCCATTGAAAAAGTCGGAAACGTGCAGTTTGCACCTTTTTCACTGTACAAAAGTGATGTATTTTAATGGTAAATGTGGGCCAGTATGTCCTACCTGCATCAATAATACATTACTTGTACTCAGGGCTAGTTTTAGAGGGAAGGTGAACTGGGCAATTGCCCAGGGCCCCCATTCCTAAAGGGAGCCCCTTACTCAGCTGCTCCATAGCCACTGCCACTGGGAACTGCACACAGTCATTATTGTGTGGCACACTCTGTAACAACAACAGCAGTGACTACGAACTTGCACTGCATGAGCTGACGCGTGATGACGTCACCGTCATGTGATTAGTGCAGGAGGCAGAGCTCAGCGGTGTGAAGGACCTGTGATGACACCACCGTCATGTAATCAGTGCAGGAGGCAGAGCTCAGTGCTGGTGAAGGACCTATGATGATGTCATCATCATGGGGTCAGTGCAGGAGGTGGAGCTCAGTGGTCGTGAAGGACCTATTATGCTGTCACCATCATGGGATCATTGCAGGAGGCAGAGCTCAGTGGTGGTGAAGGACCTGTGATGGCGTCAGGATTTTAAAAAGTGAGGATGTTTCTGAGCTAAACTAAGGTGTGAAATACTTGGCAGGATGGTTTGGGATGATGCTACAGGGTGTTTTTCAGAAACCGAACAGGAGCATTCCTTCTGCTAAAGTACAGAGGAGCACTTAACTGACAGCTAACTGGTACTGAACCTGCACAAATCAGAGGAACCTGCACCACCTTTAGACATCTAAGTGTTGAGATATCTGGTACAAGGAGAATTCTTTGCAGAAGTCACTTGAAGTAAAACATAAACATTCTCACCGATGACAGAGAGGTGTCCACAGCTGGAAGACTCCATTCACCTACACAGAGGCCGGCACTGAAAACCTGCAAAAAGTATTACTCTTGTAATATAATCAGGATACATATTGTATCCACGCATAGGACACTCACTGAAACTATACATGGGCATAAATCTAGTATATTGTCATGGTTATACAATTTCAGGATGGGCCTACACAGCAGTGTTGGTTGTGTGACCATAAAATGTGAATATGTTATGGTATGATTTGGATATGAGTCGCATGTGATTTGGGATTTGTAGCACCCATTAGACAGTAACAAAAAAAAAAAAAATAGACATGTCAGTAGTGTTGGACTAGGGTTTTGTGGGTCCACAAGAGAAAATTATTCTTGAGGCCCAACCCCTATATCATCAATAAAGTCTAATAGGTTTTGAATCAAACTAATAGACCCTAGTGGCAATTGATTAGCTCAAAGGGCAACACAATTTGTTTTTCCTCCTAAACCTTTGGGATCATCTATGGTATGGTCAGAATCTGGGCCCACCGGAGGATCCTTTTATACTCTGGTGGACCAGTCCAACCCTAAATATTAGTTACATGGGACCTACATTGAAGTCTATGCTGATGAAGAAGTATACAACCTGCAAACAAAAATCCAGCAGATTTGGATTTTTTGCCACCGTCACATATCAGACACTTGTTGTTTACTACAATGTGACCAAATTTACAATCACTTGCAATGTCGCATTGTGATCTGCATGTTGTGTGACCAAAGTCGCCATGTAACCCTACTCTAATATAAGGAAAGTAGATATGTCCTTAGTTTTAGAGAAAGAACCTAAAAAGGTTCATCTTAAGGTTTTTCATGCTATCCTAACATTCAGTGTTCTTTTTTTTTCCCCTTCTGCCCCAGTGAAAGTTGTACTGGGAGCCACGTGCAAGTATATCTAGGAAATACTCCTCCATCCAGTACAATGAGTAACACACCATTTAGTTGTGGCCTAGCCAAGGAGCAGCGTGCACCATGACGTGGACATACACTTAGGATTAAGCTCAGCCACAAAGTGACGATCCAGCCATCAACCTGTCGGGAATACACTGGGAGACATACTTTTAAAAAAAAGTGTAAAAAAAACAAAGCTTAGTTTCAAATAACTTTGGCCCAAATTCCAATGTGACAGATCACTTCCTTGCATAACATTTTAAAATTTTAAAATGTTAAAATCTGCCATTTGAATTGACTTCTTTTATTCTTACACTTCTCTGTATATATACACACTATTTCAGTACCCCAGACCTGGGGGTATCTGCAATAGTTTTATTTGTATTGTAATGTTATGTTCCTGCCGTACATTCCAGCATAGGTGAAATATGGTTGGCAATGGTTGACAGGAACAGGGCTAATCACCCTATTCCAACTCCTCTTGTTAGGAGGTCCTCTTGTTAGGAGTGGGCTGGTCCTATTTCCTGCCAGGAAGGGGAAGTACAAGACCAACCAGAGGGGAAATAGGAAGTTCATGTCAGAGCTCCTACTCCTACTGTACTCCAAGGGACTGTATACAATTCTCCTGTGAGACCTTTACTCCAGGAAAAGTGTCAGATGCAAGAATACTGCTTTAGAAAAGCTTCATTGTGCCTACACACTAGAGTGATTAGCAAAATCACTGCTTTAAAGAACCTGCTGCAGGGGAGTGACTATGACTCAGACACTCATCAGCAAGATCTCTTCCTGAACAGTCAAACACCAAGACTGTATCACATTGTGGACACCTATATCCACAAGTGCCTGCTAGTGCCATTTAATTGCCACCTAACCAGCCACCATACCTCATCATCTGGTGTGCCAAACTGTACTTTGTCCCTAAGACTGGGGCTGGATGTTCCATAAGTTATATGTTTACTTCTGGCCTGATTCTTTAAACTACCTTTTTACTGTACTAAACCCCAGAGAGCAACGGCCTGAGGGAGTACACCGTGACACAACATCTCATCTAGTCCACTACCACTCCCATCCTCTGCTCTGGCTCCTCAGGGGCTCGCTGCACTATCCGAGAAATACTTACATCTAGAACAGCAGCAGAATCCAGACTATAATGCTGACTTCTGAGCAGCAACTGTAGTCCTTCCAAATTGACATCAGTACTGTCCAGAGAGTCTGGCAGCTCTTCCCTAGAAAAATGAATTGCCACAGTTTACTCATGCCTTTTTTAGGTTACATCCATGTGTGGTGTGCAGGGGTGGATTGGCCATAGACCTTACAGGGAAGTTTCCCGGGGCGCCGAGGCCGAGGAGGGCACCTGAGCCTTCCTCACGGCCGGCCAGTAGAAGTTTTTGGGGATGTATTTTGTCTTGCTGGCAGTATTTTGTGATGCACTGTGGTATTTGGCTCTGTTGGGGTGGTATAACTGTGCCACATCTATGGTTTTCTGGCCCTGCCTTCCATCAGCCAAACTACAAAATAGGGCCACTTTCAGTATTTTTTCCAGGACCACTTTAAGTTCCCAGTCCGCCCCTGCTGGTGTGTGGTTCTGACTTTAATACAGGGTGCAGCGGTTGCAGCTAGTTCCCTCTTACTCGGTGCCACCAAGTCTCCTTGCTATAGAAGGAGGATTTGGATAGTGTCTGAAGGCTCAGTGACATAGAGCCTCTACAGCCCCACAGTGAAATATAGCACTGATTAAATATTATTTGCAGAGCCAGATAAAATAATAAAAAAATGGTTAACCCTTGACAGGCTGCCAGCATGGGCAAGAAAATGGAAGATTAAATTAAATTTTGATTTGAAATTTAATTAAATGAAAACGAATGCACATAGGCCACGGTAATGGTATGGGGACAACAGAACAACAAAAGGACTTAGGTCTTCTGGTTACAAGTTAGATAAGCAGCAGTACTCAATGTCAGACTGCAGCTGCAAAAGCAAATAAGATTTTAGGGTGTATAAAAAAGAAATCCCAATGTACCCCTCTTCTTGAACATTGGATTCCGTTTTGGGATCCGCATTGTAAAAAGCATATGGGAGAACTACGAAAGTTTCAAAGGTGAAGGGATGGGCGGAGGAAAAAAAATGTCTTAGCTTGTTGAACCTAATGGACACGTGTCTGTTCCTGTACCACGGCTATTGTGAGTGATAAGGTGCCCATAGCCTGCCTTGTTTATGGACCCACTGTTATTCCCCTGCTGATGCAAGTCACCAATCATAATATGATGATCCAATATCCACCAACCTTGCCAAGGAACTCCTTTGTCCTCGTGCCTCCAGCTGTTGGGATCCTGAGGGCTGAGGTGGACTACAACTTTCTTTTCCTTCCAGTATGGATTGAACCATTGCCACTGGTAACACTGGTGGGTCAGTGCATGCACCGCAACCGTTTAGGGAGACATCTGCTTCGGATGATCCCTTTACTACTGGACTGATCGGCTCTTCTTTGATCAGTAGAAGACACTTGCCCCTATAGGTAAAGCACACAGAATGCAGATACAATTTTAACTCCTTCACAGCTGAGAACTTTGGCATCTAGATGACGACATCAAGCGATATATCATAAGAGTAAACATTTTTTCATTTGTAATTCAATGGAAATAATTTAACCAAACAGCAACATCCAAAAATGTGTAATCCTGGCATCAGCTGGAAACATCAATTAAAGGGATTGTCCCACCATATGAACATATCCCCTGTCCACAGAATAGGGGGTAATACCTGATTGATGGGGGTCTACTGCTGGGACCACCAACAATCACAAGAATGAGGTGCCAGAGTGAATGGAGCAGTGGTCATGCATGCACTTTGCCACTCCATTCAACTCCATGGTACTGCCAAAGAGGAACCGAGTACAGTTCTCACCGATATTTGGCAGTCCCACACAGCTGAATGGACGGCCATTCCAATCACTCCGGTACTCTGACTTCTAATTCCTGGGATCATGGCTGTTTCAGCAGTTGATCCCCCACTGATGAGATACTTAGACTGCATAGGGGATACATTCTTATGGTGAGAGAACCCCTTTAAGACATCATGGAGTCACCATTAGGCCTCATGCACACGACCGTTGTGTGCATCCGCGTCCGTTCCGTCATTTTTCACAGTTTAGCGGAGGTCCCATTAATTTCTATGGAGCTGTGAAAAAAAACTGATAGTCCTCAGTTTTTTTTCCGCGTCTGTGATCCGTGATTCCAGTCCGTCAAAAAAATATAACCTGTCCTATTCTTGTCAGTGGAAAACGGAGGACGGACCCATTCAAGTCAATGGGTCCGTCAAAAAAAACGGACGCACAACTGGTATGTCATCCGCGTGTGTTTTTTGCAATAAAATTACACTTTTCATTAACCTTCCTTTTTCCCCCCCTGTCAGACAAAAAAAAAGGAAGACACAAGGAAACACAACTGAAGCAAAACCGGACACGGACCACTGAAGCCAAATCACTGACAGTGAAAAGACACTGTCGTGTGCATGAGGCCTAAGACCACAGAAATATGATATTAATGGAGACAATACATTTGGGGCCTAAATGATCTGCCCAGATAGAGCAACTTAGGGTCTTCTTACATTGGCTCATGCCATGTCAATAACAAGTGACGAACGACCTTATTAAAGTTGATGCAAAATGAATGGGGGGTGAGCCATCGTTATTATGATCACTCAGCCCCCATTCACTTTGCATGAACCTACAAAAAAACGAGTCTTTAAATAGCCAAATGTATAAGAATAAAGTTTATTAAATTAATCGCAATAATATAAAAAGATGAAAAACACAACCACTGAAGTGCGGTACCACCTGAGGGACACAGGGTGAATGTATAAATATATCACATGTAAAAAAGGCTATGTAGGGTCAGTATAAACACCTGAATGTATACAATTTTCAGACGTATGTATGGGTCATGAATTTAAAGTGCCTATTGTCAAATACAAATTACGGTACTCAGATAAATCATAAGTCTGAAAGAAAATTACAAATACCCCTCACAAAGGCAGAAAAGTAAGATCATACAGTGAGACAAAGCTTACCCATGCTGGTACTGACAACCTCAGGAGGACCGCATGCCCCGACGCACGTTTCGGCAAAACACCTTCTTCTGGGGGAGAAGAAGGTGTTTTGCCGAAACGCACGTCATTTAAAGACTCTGTTTTTTGTAGGTACATACTATTCTCATGAGTTGGCTTTTTTTGAGGGGTATTTAATGTTGAGACTCTTGTTGGCTGGTAGCCTATATGTTCCCATTCACTTTGCATAGCGTCGGCAGCATGTCCTCTGTTCACAGGATGATGTGCTGCAGATAAATGAGGACTTTAGGTGCCAATCAAAGAAGCAATCACCCAACAAACACGCATTATGCTCCGCAGTTGGGTGATGAGTGGAACCTTTACAGGGGCCAAAAATCGGGAACAAGCGTTTGTAGGAATTTTCATTCCCAATAACTGGTGCAAAGGGGCCCTTAGCCATCCAAATGTATAGCTACATCACATACTGTATATCCATAATGTCACCAACTACTAAGGTATCATCAGCTCACAGCGGTGGTAACACAACAGGGCTGAAGTGAGACATGGAAATGAAACATGGCAAAAGAAAAAATTGTAGACAGAAAATACAATTTCCTATATGATAATGTTCTGTATGGATCCAGCTCTAGATATCTCACACATCTTTACCTTTCTCCTTCAGTGCTAGGCTGGGCAGTCACTGCGCTGGTGGGTAGAGTCTCTGTCACATCCGATATTATAGGCCCAGCACTGACAGCAGGACTGCTCAAAGAGGAAGCTGGATCTGTAGATGGCTACAGGGAGAATATATGAAAAAATCACAGCCAACTGTGAAGATCGCAAGGTACAAAGCAGGGAAAACTCAAAAATATAGACCTACTTGCACATGCCCCAACATGGGCACATGCTCAGAATACAATAGCACACTGCTACAATGGCGTGTTGGTTTCTTGAGGATTTAAATTTGGGCCATTGTTTCTATGGTGGTTCATGTTGCCACTATACTATGCGTCCTGGCCTTAGTTACTTGTGGGTGTGAATTATTGCCAATGTGTTTGTATCTCTCCTCAGTTCAGTTTTGCATGATTTAATGTTCCCTGGTCTTGTTTTTGCATTTGTTTGTCTAATGACTTTGTTAAAGGAGTTGTCCGGGTTCAGAGCTGAACCCGGACATACCCATAATTTCACCCCGGCAGCCCCCCTGACTTGAGCATCGGAGCAGTTCATGCTCCGATGCTCTCCTTTGCCCTGCGCTAGATCGCGCAGGGCAAGGACTCTTTTGTTTACAATCACACACTGCCGGGCGGAAGCTTCCGCCCGGCAGTGTGTTCGGTGACCTCACCGGCTGTGATGGGCGTGGTTTAGCACTGTCTTAGCCGTTTTACTAGCTAGGGCAGCGCTAAAGCCCGCCCATCAGTGCCGGTGACGTCACCGGGCTTCCTGGCAGCCACATGGAGAGCCCAGTATGTCACCGGATCTCCAAAAAATGCGATTTAGCGCAGGGCAAAGGAGAACATCGGAGCATGAATTGCTCCGATGCTCAAGTCAGGGGGGCTGCCTGGGTGAAAATGGAGGTATGTCCGGGTTCAGCTCTGAACCCAGAGAACCCCTTTAAGTCTGCTATATATGTCGTAGTTCTGTGTCCTGCCCTGGCTGTGCACTCTCAGTTTCTGCTCTCAAATTCTGTTAGATTTTTGCATGTTCGGTCTGTGTCTGGATTCTGTGAGGTCTGTTCCTTGATTCTGTTTGTATTTGTTCTTTGTCTGTCGGCCAACTGACTTTGCCTGTTATCCAGTTCTGTTTACCATGCTCTTGTGTCTATTCCGTGTGTGTCTGAATTCTATCCTAGTTCTGTTTACCAATGAATTCCCAAGTTCTAGTTATTTTCTGTTCTGTCTTGCTAAGTTTCTATACATGTATCTGCTATGTCTGAACTTTGTCCTGGTCTGTTTCATGGATTTTGCATGTTCTCTGCCTGTTAGTCATCAGTCTGATTCTGTCCCTGTTTTGCCTTGCTTTTGCTTGTATCCTGCTAGTTCTTTCACTGGTTCTGTCCATGATCTTGCTCATGTTTCCGGTGCCCTGTATGGGTGATTCTGACAACTACATTGGGATTATTCCAAGAAGTTGCGGCTTGGTGGTTCCCCTGCAACAAAGTTCAGATCCCTGTTTAAGGCTTAAAGGGTAAATACCAGGGGACCAGCAGGAAAACGCCCTCAGGTGTAGCGCAACGTCAAACCATTCAGTTAGCACACTGGTTCCACAACCATTGTCTATAAGACATATTCACCACTGCCAGAAGGTGGTGGTCGCTGTAACCACTGAAGCCAGAAAAAAAATTAATGAACACACTGGATGGAAAGGAGTCAAGGTTTAGAATGCTATAGTACTGGAGAATGGTGGTATTTGCAAAAAATGCATGTTCAAGCTTAACTTTTATTGTTGAGATGGGAATATCCCTTTAAGGGTGTACTGCCCCTAATTGAATAAGGTGATTATGTGTACATGGCATTCCAAAAATGTTCTCTTTATTGTATTGCGTTATTACTCCAGAACAAAAGTGGAGATTAGGCCACCAAGCTTCTGAAATACATGTTCAGACCAGGAAGAGAGGCGCAGCCTCACAAACACAACACTATTTTGTATCTGCATTTTTTCCAGATAGCACATTGACCCATTTATTTCTATGGGGCCATTCACACGTCCTGCAAATTATAGAACATGTCCTATTCTGGTGTAAAAAGTCATTTCTATTGCTGGGAGTGAGAAAAATGCGGACTGTGCAAAGGAGGTATCCGTATTTTGTGGATCGGTTTACTGCGGACACTGCTGTTTACATGAAGTTTAACTTATTTAATGCAGTCCAGTTTTGGGAACATATGTATCATCATTTTCAGCACAAAACACCCGCTACTTAGACGGAATACCAGAAAAACCTAATAATAATACATCAAACGAAGGATATGTTGTTTTCAAAGGGAGTCTGTCACCAGAAAGTGCACAGTTCAACCTGTCACAATGCCTGGTAGGGCTAGCTCAGTTCAACATAATGATTTAACTTAGTGATTCATTGCTTCATTCTTGAGAAAAAGTACTTTTAATCCATATGCAGATGAGCAGTTCAGTGCACAGAGGGAGGGCCTAAGCCACTAAGTGCAACCTTGCTCCCCCTGTTAACTCTCCAAGCCCCGTCCTCTCCTTCCTGATTGACAGGGCCTGCTTCTTATATAGTCATCTTGCCCGTCCCTGTCAATTAAGAAGGAGATGGAGGGGCTGTTGTGCCATTCCTGTATTATTCCTACTAGAAGTTTGTGAATGAATAATAAAGGAATGGACCCTTGAACCATGAGAATAGATGCTCCAGAACTGTAATTACATTAGCAATGCAAGTAGTTACTAAAACAGATGTGTCAGGAGAGACCAAAGAAGATGGTACCCCTATATCTGTCAGTACAAAATTTAACTATTTATGAGCAGCCCAATATTTTGCAATACACTGGTGTTTATGTCTTTAAATATGCCCCTGTGCCGACACCAAAGCAAGCAAATGATGGGAAAACTCACCGACTGAATGTAATATGGGTCATGCAAGGAGTCTACAGGATGTCTACTATATTTGGACACTGGTAGGGCAGAGGTTCCATCATCCAACATAAGGGGTCTAAAAAAGGAAAGGTAGAAATCCATTGTATTCACAGAAATTTCAGATCTATATAAAAATTGCATGAAGACAAACAACAGCAAGTGTCTTCTATATGCCCCATATTCTAAAAAAGTCCTGCATACTCAAGCAACAATTTAAGAGATTGACTAGATACGGGGTAGGAACAGGTAAAAGGGATTTTTGTGTCAAGGCTTCATCTTGTTATACTGGTTTGCCACATTACACCCGGTATCGCTCCCTTCTGAGAATCCTGAAAACTAATACAGAGATGTAAAAATGAGGAAGAACTGTAGATTTTTCAATATTTAAAGGGTTTCTGTCATCAGAAAAATCGTTATGTATCTGGCTGACATTAGCGATGTGCTAATGTCAGCAGAACATAACTGTATGACTTATATCTCCCTGCCTGCCGCCGTTCCCTCAAAATAAAGACTTTTATAATGTGCTAATGAGCCTCTAGGTGCTAGTGGGGCGTTGCTGCAGCACCTAGATGCTCTGTCTTCTCACCCTTTGGCACGCCCATGTCCAGTTGATTGACGTCGTACTTCTCCTCTGTGCCCATAAAATCCTGCTCCTGCGCCGTCCCGTTTAGTATTCGGCGCAGGCGCAGTGAGTGAAGCCGGCAGCAGGAGAACGTCCTTCACTCGTCCTTTGAATACTAAACGGGACGGTGCACGCGCAGGATTTAGGGAGCACTGAGGAGAACTAGGACGTCAATCAACTGGACATGGGCGTGCCAAAGGGTGAGAAGACGGAGCCTCTAGATGCTGCAGCAACGCCCCACTAGCACCTAGAGGCTCATTAGCATATTATAAAAGTCTTTAATTTGAGGGAACGGCAGCAGGCAGGGAGATATAAGTCATACAGTTATGTTCTGCTGACATTAGCACATCGCTAATGTCAGTCAGCTACATAACGATTTTTCTGATGACAGAAACCCTTTAAGGTATAATTAAGCTTTATTTTTTTGCACTTCCTCAAGTCTCCTATTACCTGCCATATTCACACATGATGAATCGAGACGTAATTTGAAGCCCCTGAGCTCCAATGCAAAATCTATTAACAGGCATTTAGAATACTGGAGTCTTCTTAGGTTGCCCTTGGGTCTCCTCAGGTATCGGGGTCTTGTTGCGGCTGCTACCTCTACACTCCCTATAGCTACATCAGTGCTTGTTTATCTTCAAACAAAGACATGTGTCCATCAAGACACTGATATAAGCCCCTACCGAAGACTGAAGTGATCAGCCATGTCTGTTAAACCAGTACCTTAGAGGACTATTTCATACTTCCCAACATTTTACTTGGCAAATTCGGGACATGTAAGCTATGCCCCAGGAATGCCTAAATCCAACCAGGACCTTCTAATATTGGGAGATGCTTACTTAGTCCTCACCCATTTCAGTCCTGGACAGCCCAAATTTTCCAGGACTGTCTCTGAGCATTATGGAAAGTCCCTGAAAATTCAGGAATCTTTATAGGAAAGAAACCTTCTTGCCCCAGGGGTGATCCAAGACTAGAAAAGGTATACAAAAAGGTTTTGGCAGCACTACTGATCCCATTTGGGAAAATCATTAAAGATACCTTTAAAGGTGATGGTGCACGCAGATGGGGATCCTGGCCAGTGGTCCCAACGTCTAGGTAAAATACAACAATCCGCAGCACTAGCCAGTGTGGAAAATCAAAGTGGTGATTTATTCACAAATCAGCATGGTACAAGCAACGTTTCGACCTTCATCGGTCTTTCTCAAGCAATCTTGAGAAAGACCGATGAAGGTCGAAACGTCGCTTGTACCATGCTGATTTGTGAATAAATCACCACTTTGATTTTCCACACTGGCGAGTGCTGCGGATTGTTGTATTTTTCCAAGACTAGAAAAGACAGCAGAATATATAGTAAAATATAAAAAGAGACATACTACTCACCTGTGCAATCTCTAGCACACTAGATGCTCCTGTAGTCCCCCCGCTAGTCTTCATTACTTGCCAGTGGTGACTCCTGCAGCCAATCACTGGTAGAACTGGTGATTCCAGTAAGTACAACAAGTGAATATTAAGGCAAGTGATTGACTGCAGTGGTCACATACCAATGTGGCATGTAGTCAAAGAATGGAGGCGTTCTACTGAAACATCAGCACCTCAGAGAAATGTCCTTTATATCTTACTATACAGTCTGCTGATATTTTTGGATTTTTCTTCTTTTAGTCATGGAAAACTCTTTAAAGGGGTAGTCTGAGTGTTTAATATTGATAGCTTATCCTCAAGATAGGTCATCAATATCTGATGCCTAGCATCTGGCACACCCGCCAATAATCTGTTTGATGAGGTCACGGCGCTCCAGTGCCAGTAACATCACGTACAATGGTCACCTGACATGAGCGCAGCTCAGTTTCATTCAAGTGAACTGGCCTGGGCTGCAATATCATGCACAGCCACTATACAAAGAACGGAGCTGTGCTGTGCTGATCAGTGGTGGTGACTGAGGAGAGGCCATCAATATTATAGTCCTAGAAAACCCCTCTTTTTTTCCTCTACCTACAGAAATGGCATTCAATTGAGGTGACAGTAATCAGATTTTAAAAAATAAATTTCATGGACCATTTACAATGGTTGTGACCCTTTTACTATGGCAGGGTAACAAGGTGGTATTCTTTAAGTGTGATATGAACACGTTCATGGCCGAGCTGTGGATCCTGCATGCAGATTATCAATAAATGCCATGCTGCCCCTCTACATGCAGTTTGAAATGAGTAAAGATGCGGCAAACCGTATACTAGAGCATTACCCCAGAAGGACAACTGTATAGGGTTAGTTACTATTAACAGACTTAATGCAATGTTTCTTGAATTAAAATCTGTGATTTGGTAAGTACATGCACTTAATAGCACAGTATGGACAACATATGGTTAACAACTTGCCAAAGTGTGTTAGATTGTCAAGGTGATGGACCAGGTCTGTTCCCTGGTTAGAGAGATTCTAGTCTGTAGCAGCTTGGATAATAGACGTGTGTAAGAGATCTCCTGTACAACTAGGCCTAAGTTCAGAGAACTCTAGTCTCTGAGCCTACAACTTCCCAGAGAACAGCCATACAACCAGAATACCCCTGAAAGAGAGAGACCAAACATCTGAGAAGGTCTAGAACCCACAAGGCCGTGCATTGGACTCAAGACAGTAAGGTGTTCTGCTTGATTATGGCAGAAAGGATTTACACCAGGGAATATTGCCAAACCATTTTACTTTGAAATGGATTGGCCCATACTTGGAGATGGACTGGCCACCCATATCTCAGTTCTGCACCCCCTCAGTCCAGGACCTGCAGAAGGACTTAACAATACCCTTATTGCAAGCCTGTGGTTTTGCTTAGAGACTGCAAAGTGTCTTTAGAGAGAAGTAATACTGTAAAATCACTATCATTGTTGCTGTCCATACCCTGCTATAGACAGATTATTGCACTGTGATACTGTATACCTTGAAACTATACCTTGTTGCTATTAGTACTACATTAGTACTTAGTAAAGAGACTTTATTTATTACAACAAGCTGGCCTGATTATTGTCTCCAATATCCCAGGTCCTGGCTTGCACCCAGCAAAACATCCAACTTCAAGGGCACCCCAACTACCACCAAACAGGAGTCCCACAGGTGCACCCTCTAATCACTGTACGGCCCAAAGGAGCCATAACCACCACTCCCATCCTCTATTCACTTCTCCTGGGCCACTACCATAGCACCCTTAATTTGGTAGAAACTAGTGACATCACTCTGGATAGTGAATTACCTACTGCGCATAATGGTTTGGTCCACAGTATGACTGAAATGTCCTGACATTCCCTTTCAGACAAATGTCAGTTTGTCTCAATTTTGCTTATGAATTTTAAAAAGTTCACATCACCCCCCTCTCTTCCGTACACACCCCTTGTTATCCGTATTGGATGATCATGCTTATCTGCCTATTTTGGGATGCTTTTTCCTTTCTCTCTGCCCCCACAATAGTCCCAGGAGCTGAGAGGGCACTTCATACACAGTATTTTGAAAGCCGGTGGTCAGCAGATCTGACTCAGCAGGTCCATTCAGCGCCCATCACTAGGGTGAGCGGGTCAGGTGATCTGCACTAAGGGCCACGCTGAGCTTGTGATTTTGTTGGTGGGGGTGATCTCCTGTAGGCACTCACATCTTTCTCTTTATCCCAGAACTGGAGGGGCCAGGAGGCAGCTGTCCGAACAGAAAGTGGATTAACTGTCATGAAAAAGCACAGAATTGGGTGTTAGTTACAGAACGCGCTGACCTCTCACCCTGTGTATGTACTGATAAAACCATAGGAAAACAACTAATTATGATCCACACCTCACTTTATAAAGGTGCAATACAGGTGAAATATAATCTACCGTACATGCATCATCATACACAATCAGTGCATGCTATTATTCCTCATACAATGCTATGGAAGTCTTATACTGAGCAGTATTAATATTTCAGTATCAGCATCGGGTCACCTGTGGAGATTGGATAGATAGATAGATACTGTAGATAGATAATAGCTAAAGAATAGTACATGATATGGATGATCTGTCCTCAGGGTAGGTCATCAGTATCAGATCAGTGTGAATCTGACTCCAGGCAACCACACCAATTAGGTGTGTGAAGGGGCTGAGATCATGGGTGGATTGGCCATAGACCCTACAGGGAAACTGTCCAGGGGGCCACTCAAGCCCTCTTGATGGCCGCACACCAGGTACATAATGATCTGATGCTCAACGGCCACAAGTGCCCTCCTGAACTCAACTGTGATACAGCTGAATACTGTGGTTGGGGCGGCAGTATTTTGTGCTGCCCTGTGGTATTTGGTTCTGCTGGGGCGGTATTCTGTGCTGCATTACGGTATTGCAGGCTCTACCTACTTCTGTTGTCCCTCGCCTACTTGTTTTGGCCCATCTTCTGTCAATTTGGACCACCCTACAACATGGGGCCACTTTTAGGTTTTTTCCAAGGCCACTTTAAGTTCCCAATCTGCCCCTGGCTGCGGCGCTCTTTAGATGTTTACCTGCCCACTGTCTAGACTGTAGTGGCGGTGCAGTGTAATTACAGCTTCCTCTACCATTTACGTGTATTACTGCAGGTGAACACTGAAGAGGACACAAGCACCGTGGCTTCTTAGAGCATCTGATCATCATCCTTAGGATAGGTCATCAATATCATGACACTGCACAGCCCCTTTATAGAGGACCTCCAATGTTAGGCTTTGGAAAAACGTCCTTTTTTTTGTCTTTGATGATGTCCATGTGATATATGTGTGCTGTCCTGAGTTTTTCATGGACCACCAGACTTGGGTGAGAATGTTTGGGAAAGAAAATGAACCAAAGTAGATTGTGCCACTGTCTTCCTCTGCGAACCAACAGCTCGTAGAAAAGAAAATGTCATTGAAATCACATCCGTGTGCTGTCAATGAAGAACATAGACAGCGCACGTCTGTGATTTACTGGTGTGAGAATAAGGCCTAAGGCAGTCTTGGCATTCCTACAGTGAACTATCTGGCCAATGAGTCAATATTTGCTGCATTATCTAAAAATATGTCAGACCAGCTGATGAAAGAGCCTGAAGGGGCCAACACCCTAAATAGCCAAAAGCTATTCCTCCTAACCCATTCAACATTTGGAAGTTACCGTACCTTATGTGTATGGGTTCAGGGTAACCCCATTAAACATAAGGTGGTCAGCTGGTCCTGCTGGTCTTAGAAAGTTTTAGACACTTACATGGTCTTAGAAACTCACCTTGTTAATGATTTTTTGCTGTTGTGAATGGTTTTGTCTAAGGGAGACAACCTCTCTCCACAGGACTTCATTCCGCCTACAAAACGAAAAGAGTCAGTACTTTTAATAATGCTGCTTCCTCTGCTTCCATGGTAGTTACGCCCCTGGATCAGTCATAATCACTGATGTTTGTGGCAATTGCTGCATTTCTACTGAACTAAACTTAGATCATCATAGAACCGAGGTCATATCATAGCTGTGTGACTGGATTTTACCATCCATATTATTCTTATACGTACTGTAATGTACCTAGAGTAAGCTGTGCGATTAGATTTTGCATCTGAACATAGTCAAACCAAACAAGGATTACTAGTGCAGAGGCCCCATGTACTTTCAGTATTGAAGACCAAGCTGTAGAAGACATGTGGGCAAACAAAGCAAAGCAACTTAAGGTTAGATGCCTACAGTTTAGGCAGGGTGCTGAATGTCCTTAAATAGACCAGTCCTGCATGAATACTTACTGGAAGTACTGCAGTAAGTATGTGGTATGGAGGCTTATTGGCAATGCTTAATGGGAAACGAATATGCAAAGAGGTGCCTCCCAAGAAAGATAACCATCTCGCCAGTGCCACCTATTGGAAGTGGCTCCCTAAAGGTCAAGATCCAACTTTCCAACAAGCCTTAGAATTTGACAAGGGAATATAGCCACGCTAGATATGCATCTGTAGACAACTGTTTTTGGGTGCTTATCCCTCATCAGTATGGAGTAGGATTCTGGTTGTCTCAGTGTGATGCCTTGGAAGCATTTGATGCAAGGTGCTGAATCTCCTTAATGAGACCAGTCCTGTATGGAGACTTACTGGAAATATTCCATGGTATAGAGACTTATTGGCAATGCCCCATGGGAAACGAATATGTAAAGAAGTGTCTACCAAGAAAGAGAACTGTAAGACCCCAGAGTGGTGTTACCACTTCTGCACCCTGCTACTGTCTTTATTGGGCTAACCTGAATGTCATCTTATGTATTTATTCCAGGTCCTCCACACTGTACATTCTAAATGTTGTTATGTAACCGTTCATGTAATATCCCTGGTTCACCAGCAGATGGCAGCAAACACAGCAAAGCTGTACCTAGGTAGAATGGAGCTTTCCATTCCATACTAACCCCCCTCTGTGGAGAAGTAGGCTAGCCATATTTCCTGCAGGATGGGTGCGGACCAGTTAGTTCCAGTTTAGATCTTCCCTAGACAGGAGAAGGGTACAGGGGTACGTCTCTGCTGGACGTGCCCACGCCAGCCAGAGCACTCTAAGCTCTGCTGGCCATGGAGGCCAAAGCTTAAAGCCTCAGGAGCCAGGAGGAAAGTTCCCTGGAATAACATAGAGTCAGACTACAGAGAAGAAGTGCAGCATACAGAAGGAGCTGAGTTATACAACCAGCCTGTCAGTACAGCAGAGTCAGAGAGAAACAGATATAGCACAGTGGAGTTTGCCTGCCAGTTTTATGCTAAAGCCTGCTGGAACCAAGAAAAACCTGTAAACCGTTTTGGAGAACCGTTAATTGAAAGTAACGCTGCCATTGAACTTCATCTCAAGGTCTGGACTCAAGTTATTCTTTCATCCCTTACTTATTCCCCCTATTTATTGCTTTGGAGCCAAAGCCTGGGGTCCAGCTGTATCCAGGTAGGAGCACCGTGACACACATAAAGAGACATTTTAGGCTGCAACATACCCCTCTGCATTTCCTACACCTGGGACGCGCGACATATAGAGGGCCCTGGGCGGCCACTCATTGCAATATTGGTGTCACTAACAGGATTTACCTTTGTGTCTTTATACTACAAGGCCTACAGAATTGTCAAAGAACCCTCTAAAAATGACTTTACTACATTTATTGCAGAGTGACAGGCGCAGGGTTGTGCGTGTCGGCTACCAAGGGGTTAATCCGCCATCTTTGCCAGTGATGCTGTATGTTCTTCTTGTACCTCAAGAGCGGGAAAACAGGGAAACGCCCAGCACAAGAGCGAGAAGCGACAGCCCTGCCCACCGGGAACTTCCCAATGCAAGTGTAGGAAGTGAAGACTCCACCTCCAAGAGTACGCCCCTTTTACCAGTGTGTGCTGTAGAGACAGAGGAAGACAAAATGGCGCAACCTCTGTGGCCCAACTGGGGTGAAATTGTGTGGGGCGAAGAGCCCGAGGTGTAGAAGTACGTCTTTCCCAAGTACAGCGGAATACTAAGCGAGGATCGGAGGTGTCCGCAGCACTAAATGGTCCGGTGGGGGCGGCCGGAGCGTCCACTCTGCCACCCAGGAAAAGCGGTTCGTTTACACAGTTGAACCCCATTGTCCCGCCGAAAGTTACAGCTCATGCCCAGACAATGTGGGACTACAAAAAAAGCATCGAGGACTGGGTGATCCACGTCCTGGACCACCCACAGCCGGAGGATCCTAAGCTGGATAGGCGCTGAGGGACGGTGAAACGCCCCTACCTGCCCCAGGCCCGTTATAGCTTATAAGCGGGGGACCTCGTGGAGTACACCCCCATGGACTCCCTCAAGGGACCATTCGCCACCGGGGTGACCTTTCTGTCCAAACCCCTTGACCCGTTGCGAGTAGCTGAGTGCTGGCAGGAGGATCCAGCCACTGCAGGCCGCTTCCGCTGCCTACAGGAGTCCGCGGAGGGAATCCTCCATTTCCAAGAGAAACCAAAGCCCCAGCCGGAGCTTCTGATCCCGGGTCTGCCCCGCCCGCAACTTTCCAGCTGGGATGCCTGTCAAACGCCGCCTTTTCCTACCACCCAACGGTGGTCAATTACCAGTTACCATGGAAGATGGCATCGGCCGCAGTAAGAGGGCCCCACTCTCCATCACCACCACTGGAGATTCCCTGGCCACAGCCCCTACAGCCGGCGATCCTGAGCTCCCCCACCCGGCACTTCAAAGGAAAATGTGGCTGCCGCCATAGCCAGCGTGGCCACCCGGTCACTACCGAGGTCCTCCACTAGAGGTCAGCGGCGCACCACCATGGCAGCGAGTTTGGCCTACAACAGGCAAGATCGCCCTGTAATGTCATTCAATAGCTCCAGCAGCGAGGAGGATTTCTGATACCTCATCTAAGGAGCCCCTCTATTGCATCCTGAAGAATTTAAAAAAAACATGGACTAATGGGAGCCACAACATGGACTGGACTTGACGGGTGAGGACGTGTTGGCCCATTTTCTGTTTTGTTGCCCCCTGTTTGTTTCTCATCCAGATGGACATGTTTGTAAGGACTCCTACATCTGCAGAATCACTCCCCAGTTGCGCACATCAGCGCCCAATTCCTTCCCCCCCCCCTTCTCAGTTTAAGTGGGAGCCCCATTTTGCAAAAAAAGATTTTCATCATAATTGCTGCTATTCTATGCATACCTCATGTGGATTACAAATGACTTTGGCACTATTTGTTCCAGTTTGGTGCACTTGATCCACCAGCATTAAAGGAAAATAGTTATGCATTACATATTTGCAATATTTTTGCACTTCTGTTTTACAGGTTCAGCAACGTTCAAGTATTTAGCACATTGTATGTACTCTTTTACAGGTACAACAATGTGATCCCATGCACTACAAATGTACTTTGGACTTCATGCAGTTAGCCAGATAGCTAGTACCTTACTCTAATGCTCATATGGACTGCCTCTGAGGACATCAATGTAGAGTCACAAGCAGGTCTAACAACGTCAAGGGTAACCCCGCTGCTAATATGTGTTTAGAGGGAGTAGCCCTCATGGAGATATGGGAGAGAACCGGCTCCTCCTCCTACTTTGGTGTGTCCTAAGGCTTAGGGCGCAGCCTTATAGATATGTATGTTTAGCTACCTGTTTAGTCATCAAGGTGACAAAGCGTAAGGCATTATAAGGTCTTGGTGCTAGGAAGGGATTACAGGATGAAGCCACCCTTCTATTTGTGGGCGTCTCATAGCATTGTGGAGGGATTACAGTACATGACACCCCCATGCTCCATATACAACTCTGGTCCAGTCCTGTGTGGAGTATTTGAGCACTTAGTGCAGTATCTTTTTTGGGTTCACTGGTTATACCGAGAGGGCAAACTGTGAATAGACACCCTACTCATACAGGCAGGAACCTAGTGGTAGCCGTCTCTATGTTAGTATATGTATGTCATGATAGTCTATAGTCTAAAGCAGCACTCTAACCTTCCTTGGGTACCCTTAGAGCACAGCCTAAGCACAAGCCAAGGACGGCTTGGTTTTAAGTAAGGGGGAATGCAACACCCCAGAGTAGTGTTACCACTTCTGCACCCAACTACTGTCTTTATTGTACTAACCTGAATGTCTTCCTATGTATTCCATATCCTCCACACTGTGCATTCCTAATAATGTTGTTATGTAACCGTTCATGTAATATGCCTGGTTCACCAGCAGGTGGCAGCAAACACGGCAGAGCTGTCCTTAGGTAGAATGGAACTTTCCATTCCATTCTAACCCCCCTCTGTGGAGAAGTGGGTTAGCCCTATTTCCTGCAGGACCGGTGGGGACCAGTTAGTTCCAGTTTAGATCTTCCCTAGACAGGGGAAAGGTGTAAAGGGGCACGTCTCTGCTGGACGTGCCCACGCCAGCCAGAGCACTCTAAGCTCTGCTGGCCATGGAGGCCAAAGCTTAAAGCCTCAGGAGCCAGGAGGAAAGTTCCCTGGAATAACATAGAGTCAGACTACAGAGAAGAAGTGCAGCATACAGAAGGGGCTGAGTTATACAACCAGTCTGTCAGTACAGCAGAGTAAGAGAGAAACAGATATAGCAGAGTGGAGTTTGCCTGCCAGTTTCATGATAAAGCCTGCTGGAACCAAGAAAAACCTATAAACCGTTTTGGAGAACCGTTAATTGAAAGTAAAGCTGCCATTGAACTTCATATCAATGTCTGGACTCAAGTTATTTTTTTATCCCTCAATTATTCCCCCTATTTATTGCTTTGGAGCCAAAGCCTGGGGTCCAGCCGTATCCAGGTAGGAGCACTGTGACACACATAAAGAGACATTTTAGGCCACAACATACCACTCAGCATTTCCTACACCTGGGATACACGACATATAGAGGGCCTCTGGGGCAGAACCATCTCGCCAGTGCCACCTATTGGAAGTGGCTCCCTGTGGGTCAAGATCCAACTTTCCAACAAGCCTTAGGATTTGACAAGTAAATATAGCCAAGCCAGATATCTATCCGTAGACAGCGGTTTTGAGGTGCTTGCCCCTCATCAGTACGGAGTAGGATTCTGGCTGACTAAATGCGATGCCTTGGAAGCTGCTTAGGCAGGGTGATGAATCTCCTTAAAGAAACCAGTCCTGAATGGAGACTTAATGGAAGTACTCTGTGGTATTGAGACTTATTGACAATGCTCCATGAGAAACGAATATGCTGTCTCCCAATAAAGAGAACCATCCTATCAGCGCCACCTAATGGAAGTGGCCCCCCATGAGTCAAGATCCAACTTTCCAAGAAGCCTTGGGATTTGACAAGGGAGATAACTTGGCATATACTTCTTTACATATGCCTAGAATTTGATAGGGATGTCACTGATTCCCTTTAACAAGTGTCCCAATACTTTTCTCTATACAGTGTATATTTAGAACTGAAGAGAATAGAACACATCCACATGCCATGCATTATTCTATTTCTATTAAGTATAATGTATAACCATATACTTCTTAACCAACTTTCATAGGCCCACTCATCACGTAACAGTGACAGGCTGTTGGGCCTCGGCGCCTGCAGGTGCCATGTAGTGGTGGCAGTGGTCGCCGTGCGGAGCTGCACCAAATTAGTGCAGGGACCCACTGAAAAGAGGGTGGTGTGATGTGATGAGGATGCCTATGTATTATGATAACTCTTTGGATATTTTACAAATCTAAATTCCCCTCAAATGAATAAGGGGAATAGAGAATGAAAGAGAAAGGGGCGCACAATAGGATAGTATGTATATACAGATAAAATGATGTAGTGAGGATTATGGAGGCTCACCTTTTGGGGTTGTGCTAGTATAGGCACAACCCTATTGAAGGCTTGTATCGATGAGACATTTCTACCGGGACTGCAGCCGCAGACTAGGTGTTCTTTCGGATGGGATGTCCAGTCCCCCAAAAAGTGAGACAGTCTCAATGGAATAAATTCTTCTTCTTTATTGGAAACAACGTGTTTCGGGGATTAAAACTTCCCCTTCATCAGGTTTCATAATATATTATGAAACCTGATGAAGGGGAAGTTTTAATCCCCGAGACGCTTTGTTTCCAATAAAGAAGAAGAATTTATTCCATTGAGACTGTCTCCATTGTGGACTTGCGCCGAAGCAGAACCTCCTTTCTTTTATTGTATGTATTATGATAAGTTATACGATGTGCCTTGTATTCATGGTTAGAAATTAAAGGGGTTATGCCATGATTGATGTAAAAAATAAAATCAGACATCATATAGTACACGACAGTCTCTTTCTAACAAACCTAGAACCAGCCCTGTACCTCACATGGAACCAGAGATCTTCACACTCACTGCTCCAATTGTTCTGCTAGACTCTCTTCAAGCTGGCAGCTCAGGGTGCGTGTCCTTTCCCTGGAACTGCCACAGTTTCTAACAGAAGATATGGCTGGTGATAGTTGAAGATTTAAACTGAGCATGTGCGAACACCTCCGTGAGGTGGACAAAAACAAACAGCAGGTGGCTCTATACAGATGTGTTATATAGAATAACTCAGTGGCTATACTCATTTGTTTTATTACATGCAATTACAAAAGTATTTAGATCCAGGTGCTGGTTTTAGAAATGTAGAATATGTTTCATGGGACAACTCCTTTAAGCTCAGTAGTAATAGATCAATGCATGGCATGTGGGTCTGCAATCCATGCCTTTTTGATACAGTTTGGCGTGAAATATATTAATCAGCTCTTCACAGTCACAAAGCTAAACTCTTTTGAGGAACTTAAAGAGGACCTTTCATGGGTCCAGACATTATGAAATAACTAGCAGGTTATGCAGGGCACTGTGCACAGATGTAATATCGCTTACTAGTTTGTCTGGGCGCCGCTCCGTTCCCCCGCTGTGCCCCCCCTACAGTTTTCCCGCCTGGTATGCTAATGAATAGCATTGGTACAGGGAGGAGGAGACTGCCCAGTTTCTCAATGGGCGTCTCCTTCTCCCCGGCTGTAGCGCCGTCCAATCACAGCAGAGAGTGTCACAGCCAGGGAGAAGGTGAAGTTGTTTTTCTCCCTGGCTGTGACAGTGCCCTACATATCCTGCTAGTTATTTCATAATGTCTGGACCCATGAAAGGTCCTCTTTAAAGCAGAATTTTAGGGAGTAAAGATGCAGTGGTTCTGCACTTGAAGGTGCATTGGTTTAGAAAGGAAAATCATCTCAAAGTAAGAGGAAAAAAAGAAAAAAAAAAGGAAATATATAAAATGTTAGGGTATGAGAAGTAACACACAAGATAATGGAGCAATGGAAGGATTCCTTGCAATGTCCATTAAAAAAAAAAACTATTGCATAAATTCTAATATATGTGAATAACTAGCAGAAGGACCCGGCTTCACACGGGTATATTTTATCTATTTCATTTAATGTTTGTGTGTGTCGTTAAAAAATATCAACAGTATCGACTATAACAGTGACATCTACAGTACCCCCCCCCCTTACAGTGACCTCCACAGCCACCCACCCCTTAACACTGATCCCTCCACAGTGCTCTGTCTCCTTAAAATGTACCCCGCTCCGTTAACAGTGACCTCACAGTACCCCGCTGCCCCTTTAATAGTGGTCTCCACAGTCCCCTCCTCTCTTAACAGTGACCTCCCCAGTACCCGCCCCTTTAACTGTGACCTCCACAGCGGCCTGCCCCCTTAACAGTAACATCCACAGCGCCCTCCCCTTCAACAGTTACCTCCACAGCGACCGCCCCTTTATTAGTGACCTCCACAGTACCCCGTCTTGTTAACACTTATTTCTGCTCAAAATGGCAAAAGATACGATCCACATCTCACATCACATTGAGTTACGGGTGGATTAATCGCAGATTTTGCTGCTGCTTTGCTGTGGATTTGCAAAGGGTGAAATCTGCTGTGACAGATCAGTATGTTAAAGGGGTCTTCTGGAAGTACAATATTGATGACCTACTGTATCCTCAGAATAGGTCATCAGCATCTGAGCTGCAGTCGAGCAGCTGTTTGTTGGCTGCAGGTCGTCCCGTGTAAAAACAGGGATGTGCTGCCGGTCCGTGCGTGTGCAGTGTGAGGGTAAGGAGAAAAGACCGTCAGATCTCCTTACCCCTGACGGCGCACGCGCAGTGTCAGTGAGTCAGCGCTCCATGCAATTTTATCTTACCCGTGCCGTGGTAGTGCGCTTGCGCTGAGGCGCACACCCCCGGAAGTCACGAGGGGTAAGGTATTTTCACGAAGTAAGGATTTATGTTAGAACACCGGCAAACATTGAATCTGTATAGGGGTCAAACAATCACAACAGTGATTGGTCATCCCCATACAAAGAGGATGGTTACTGCATGTCAATACAGATATCATCTCTGCTCAAGAATCAGGGAACAATTGGGAGTGAACGGATAATTCTCAATCATTGCCTGTGCCTTCTCCAGTGTAAATGGATGACACTCGTTGGGGTCTGAATACACCAAGCAAGTTCCATGTCCTGTGATGATGTGTCACCTAGTGTGCAGGCGCTGTAGAACTCACTGCTTAATGTCTTGTATCTGGCACTCCGTGTTTTCTTGCTGACTCCGCATGCCCTGCAGTTCATACAGCAGTCTGCTCACATCCTCTTGTCGGAGTTTTGTCTCCTCGCTTTTCACAACGGATACCTGCAGAAGATGACACAACTTAGGGGCAGTTTTTTATTTATTTATTTTTATATATATTTTTAAACATTTTTATTAGTTCACAAGACAAGCAAGTGCATAGTCATAGCAGGTAAAGATCAGACATAGCGTCTAGTGAACATTTTCAATACAATATAGATTTTTCAGAAAAGCCATCAAAACAGAACCTTTCAGTGATATATAACATAAACATAGCTGTCTCCATGGGATACACCATCATCACAAGTCCCAGGTTTAATAACCCTGTCCGGTAAAACATAAAAGTATGTTTTATATAATACTTCGAATATGTCATATGGTTCCTACTAGAGACAAGATAAACTCTTTAAGGTCCCTGTTGTAGTCTGCCCAAGGAACCTTTGAGTTGTTCCGTTAGATACCATTTTGTCAACGTAAAAGGCCTCATTATGTGTTCTATTTCCCCATCAGAGAGAATATGTGTCAAGCCACGTCATTTTTTAACAAACTTCCCAATTTTCTGCTCTTTATGTCTTTCACGAGAGTTGCGACCTGGTTCCACAGTTCAGTGGATTTAGGGCAGGTCCACAGCCCATGGAATAAGTCAGTCCTTTGCATCTTACACTTTGGACAGTGTGTTAGTCTGTCCGGTTTCTCTGTTGTTGGGGGAAGATTAAAGGCATAAATGGCATTGTGCTCATCCTAAAATGCGTGTCCCTCCAAGTTAGGGGCAGTTTTTGAATGAAGTGATATGGACCAAGTGCAATGCTCAGCTGTTCATATACATACCGTAAAATTAAATGAAACATTACAGGGGTTGTCCAACCTTATGTAAATATATTTTTAAGGATGGTGGGAACTCTTATTCTCCTGATTTTGAAGGTCCTCCAGTTTTATCTCCCTCTGCTCACATTTTTATGGCACGTCTAATTGATACACAATAAAATTTACTAAGCTGAAAATCTCTTCATTCCCTGTGGTAGATTTCCTGATGAATGGTAAGGGGTAGATCTTCACCAAATAGGTTTATGAACAAATTTGTTTTATTATGGTCTCTTTGGAGGTTACTTAGTGGGTGCAATTCATGTGTCTATTCTCCTTTGTTACATATCATTTAAAGGATGCTGCTCACTTACATAGAATAGTTGATGTGATGAATGATAGAGAAAAGGCAGAAACGATCAGAAACATTTCATGATATTATCTTGAAATTCTACTGACATGATTCTTAAGTTTTCATCCATATTGTTTATAGAAGTTAGTCTTACTTTCCGCTTGATATGCTCCAACATATGTTCATGTCCCTGCAGGAAGTACAGATGCTGAAACTCTGTGTCGTCCCTCTCTGGTTTCACTAGTCCTCCCTGTTCTATATTCACGACTTTTCTAAATCCATCTAAAATATAAATACAAATGAAAAATATCAGTTTGTTTTAACATTTCTTTTTTTAACATGTTTGGAATATACAGTACAGACCAAAAGTTTGGACACACCTTCTCATTCAAAAAGTTTTCTTTATTTTCATGACTATGAAAATTGTAGATTCACACTGAAGGCATCAAAACTATGAATTAACACATGTGGAATTATATTCATAACAAATAAGTGTGAAACAACTGAAAATATGTCATATTCTAGCAGGGGCGTAGCTAGAAATGCATGGGCCCCATAGCAAATAAAATTTATGCCCCCCCCTGTGCCATCCACAGATCCCCCTCCCCTAAATAGTGCCATCAACAGATCCCCCTCCCCTAAATAGTGCCATCCACAGATCCCCCTCCCCTAAATAGTGCCATCAACAGATCCCCTTCCCCTAAATAGTGCCATCCACAGATCCCCCTCCCCTAAATAGTGCCATCAACAGATCCCCCTCCCCTAAACAGTGCCATCCACAGTATCAGGTGCCTCTCTCCCCCCCCCCCCATGTGCCAGTATCAGGTGCCAACCCCCCCCCCCCCAGGTGCTAGTATCAGGTGCCAACCCCCCTCCCCCCATGTGCCAGTATCAAGTGTTCCCTGCTCCCCCCATGGCAGTAACAGTCGGGTATTAAAAAAAAAAAACACTTCTACTTATCTCCATGTCAGCGATGCGATGCAGCCTCTTCCTGTGTCCCGCCCTGTATGTCCATATATGGAGTCAGTGCTTGTATTTCAGAAAAATTTCTGCTGGGATTCGAACCCACGACCTTCTGTATCAGAGGCAAAGCATCTAACCACACAGCCATAAGAGATGCCTTGCTGATGACTGAAAAAATATGAGACTTCTACTGTTATAGCTGGCTAAGTGTACATCTATACACATGACAGCTGCTCATATATAGAGATATAGCAGAGCTGAGTGTGCTGGGACAGCTGTCATATAGAGATATAGCAGTGCTGGGTGTGTTGGGGCAGCTGTCATGTGTATAAATGTACACTTAGCCAGCTATAACAGTAGAAGTCTCATATTTTTTCAATCAGTTGCAATGCCTCTTTTATGGCTGTGAGGGTAAATGCTTTGCCTCTGATACACTGATACATTGGAGGTTGTGGGTTCGAATCCCAGACACATCAGGACACTTTAGAATACAGTAAGATTAGATCACATTAGCGAGGGGGCCTGAACATTAAGACTGCTGCTGTGAAGGGGCCCTGAACATTAAGACAAGAATCGATATTTAACTAACTTGAAAATAAACAGTCGGGCCCCGAAGCAGCTGCTTCCGCGGTAGTTACGCCGCTGCCTGTGTGTAGTGTCTGTGTTAATAAAAAAATAAAAAAAATTAATGCGGTCCGGACGGGCCCCCAGTGGCGTAGGGCCCCATAGCCACTGCTATGGTTGCTATGGCGATCCCTACGCCACTGTATTCTAGGTTCTTCAAAGTAGCCACCTTTTGCTTTGATAATTGCTTTGCACACTCTTAGCATTCTCTTGATGAGCTTCAAAAGGTAGACCCCTGAAATGGTTTTCACTTCACAGGTGTGCCCTGTCAGGTTTAATAAGTGGGATTTCTTGCCTTATAAATGGGGTTGGGACCAACAGTTGCGTTGAGGAGAAGTCAGGTGCATACACAGCTGATAGTCCTACTGAATAGACTGTTAGAATTTGTATTATGGCAAGAAAAAAGCAGCTAAGTAAAGAAAAAAGAGTGGCCATCATTACTTTAAGAAATGAAGGTCAGTCAGTCAGCCGAAAAATTGGGAAAACTTTGGCTATTTGACCATAAAGGAGAGTGATGGGGTGCTGCGCCAGATGACCTGGCCTCCACAGTCACCGGACCTGAACCCAATCGAGATGGTTTGGGGTGAGCTGGACCGCAGAGTGAAGGCAAAAGGGCCAACAAGTGCTAAGCATCTCTGGGAACTCCTTCAAGACTGTTGGAAGACCATTTCAGGGGACTACCTCTTGAAGCTCATCAAGAGAATGCCAAGAGTTTGCAAAGCAGTAATCAAAGCAAAAGGTGGCTACTTTGAAGAACCTAGAATATGACATATTTTCAGTTGTTTCACACTTGTTTGTTATGTATATAATTCCACATGTGTTAATTCATAGTTTTGATGCCTTCATAGTCATGAAAATAAAGAAAACTCTTTGAATGAGAAGGTGTGTCCAAACTTTTGGTCTGTACTGTATGTCAGGAAATACACCAAATGTAAACCATGAATGTATCCATAGGGTTATATGGCCCTGATATATATCGGCCCAGAAAAAAAAAATATGTAAAAGGTCAAGGTCACCACGTATACACAAGAAACACAACAATCTGTCAAAAATAAATTCCCAAAGAAAGAAAACTTCTCTTTTTTTTTGTTCACGGGGGTAGCGTGTAGTTAAGGGAAGAGCAGAAGAGCTGTCTTGGTGTTCATCAATGCCCCATCTTTTCTCCACCATTCCTTCTATGTCACTTGAGTCCACCCCTTTGGTCTGGCTGCCTAACCCTTCCTTCTCACAGTCATTTCTATTTAACAGTTCATGAGGGCAGCTCACTGGATTTAACTGAACATTTAACAACACAAAGTAATAATTAAAGGGATAGAACTAGGGATGAGCGAATTTCATATTTTAAAATTCGTTTTCGGTTCGGGTTGTGGTATAATGTGAATTGTGTTATGGATTCCGTTATCACGGACCATAACGCAATTCCATGACGGAATGCATAACAGAATGCCTTTAGAGACATTCCGTTATTCATTCCGTCATAATAGAAGTCTATGGGCTGCATAACGGATTAGTCCCATTTCCGTTATGCTGGAGTCCTCTCTTGCATAACGGAAACTGGACGGATCCGTTATGCAGCCCATAGACTTCTATTATGACGGAATGAATAACGGAATGTCTCTAAAGGCATTCTGTTATGCATTCCGTCATGGAATTGCGTTATGGTCCGTGATAACGGAATCCATAACGCAATTCACATTATGTCACAACCCAAACTGAAAACTAATTTCAAAATATGAAATTCGCTCATCCCTAGATAGAACCATTAAATGAATCTTACAACACAATAGATGAAATTTCTTATTTAAAAAGTCATGCTCTGTCCACCTTGGTGGTGGAAAAAGTGAAACAGTTGCTTCATAAATATGCCACCACTGAGGGGAGCTCAGAGCACAGGAATTTATATAGTACCCTTTGAAATCAATGGAAGCTGTAAAAATCTCTTTGCACGGGACTCCCCTTAGTGGTGGCTGCCAGCCAGAAAATGCTGTGTATTTATGTCAGGAACAGAAGGAGCTCAGCACCCCCCCCCCCCCCCCCCCCTTCTTCCTCCAGGGCTCCATAATAAGAACTTCCCTGGCTACACCCCAGGCTGAGAACTGCTGGTCAGAAGGAGGATGTGCAAAAAGCATCATAGTAATGCTATGGAAATGATTTTCTACTATAGATCAAATCCAAAAATCTGTGCTCATTCTTATAAATGTCCCCACTGACTTCTTGCCAAGTAACCTGAAAGTCCCATTCTCCCATTCTCCAAAGGGGGCATGTGACTGATCAGTGATTCTTATTTTCTCTCATAAAGTGGTAATAATCACATGTGCATTCTTTAATGATGAGGGCGACTATAGATATCTATAGGTCATTCTACACTTACACATATTCAGCTGCCTCACAAAACTAGCCATGTTATTGTGCTTGAAATACTTAGGCAGGACTTCCTTGGCAAACCTGCCTTGGTCAAAGACGTGGAAACTGGTTCCATTCTGAAAAAGAGTAAAACAAGGAAGAGAGAAGACTGAGAAAGACCAACATTTGTAATAAGTTGCTGACTGTTGTAGACTAAAACGACCATACACCAACTAGCCACAACCTTAAAACCACCTGCCTAATATTGTGTAGGGCCCTCTCATGCTGTCACGTTTCAAGGTGGGGCCTTCACAGATCCTCAATCAAACTGAGGTCTGGGGAATATAGAGGCCAATTCCTCAAATTCCTCAAATTCCTCAATCCATTCCTGAACATTTTTTTGCAGTGTGGCAGAGTGACATTATCCTGCTTCAAAGAGGCTATTCACATTAGAAAATATCATTGCACTTGGCGTTGATGGGGTGTACTTGGCCTGCAACAATACTTAGTATAGTATCAGACTAGATGAACTAAGCTTCGCTCCGCATATGCAACAATCAGCGTTTGGACCCCATGACCGTGTTGCAGGTTCACTGATTGTGCTTCCTGTAAAAACCTTTGGTAGGTACCAACCTCTGCATATTGGAAAGACTCAGAATAGCTATGCCAGGACGTTCAGGACAAGAGATGCTCTTTGTACCCACTCTCCACCATGGCTCATAGATGATGGGATCTCGATAATGTCATGATGCTATCATGGTGTTTTTAAGATGAGGTTCTCTAAAGCAGACAACTTTTTAAAGGTGTATTCTCATCACATACATTAAAGTCATAGTCACAGAATGCCATAAATGTCTGATATATGCAGGTCACACCTCTAGGACCACCACCTAAATACAGTCACGTGCACGGCTCTCTAGATTCACTTCTATTATCTGCTCTCTCCACTCAACTTCTAGGTGTGACTAGAGATAGTCGTGCATGTGTGGCTGTAGTACCAGTCCGAACAGGGAGCAAGGACACGCGTTCTGGATATACAGCACACTGTATATGGGAAGCCTGGTAAGAAGAAAGACTGAAAACCTGAGCAAATTGGCCTTCAAGTAATTTTTTTTTTAAAGTTCCTTATAATCCAACCAGTGGTTTAATGTTCTTATCTGGTAATCCACAGTTGTTGTTTTTTTTTGCAGGCCTGAAAATTCTGTACGTAAATATATAACCAGGAATCAAGCTCTGTACATAATTATAGTAATAAAACCAAGCTCAGTAAATAAATAGAGTACCGGCTACAAAAATACTGTATCAGAACCAAGTTCAGTACATAAATATTGTTTGCGCCATGTCAATTGAGCTGATGATGCTGTGCGGAGAGCTGGCCGTTTTTTCTACTGACAGCTCCGAGCGATGTAGTGTTAGCAGGAGAGCTTTGTTAGAGATGGAGGCATCCTTGGAAGCCCTGTGCTGCAGTCTCCATTGGCTCAGCACTTCTAATAGGGGAAGAAAAAGAATGGAAACAGAAGTGGTGGACCGGAAGCAGTAGGTAGGATGATGACCCCTGGACTATGCAAGGGTATTGTGCCCTGTGCAACTGGACTGGTTGCACACCCCTAAGGCTGGCCATTTAGTTAACTTAGCAGTTTTGCTATGGTCCTGAGTCCTGACTCCTTAGAAATTGAGTCAGACTTCAGTAGAAATTAGTCTTAGTAGATCATTACTGGCACATGAAATTCATGAACCTGCATAAGGAGACAAAACTACATGGGCTAGAAACAAGACAAACACCATGAGCTATTGAAACTTAAGAAACAAACTATTTACTTTAAGATGGGGGTCAAACAAAAGGAGCGTGTAATGTGTATTCTGCTGAGGTAAGTAAGTAAATTGATTTATGTGTGTGCTTCGAAAAGACAAGAGTAGGTGACCACTGTGCAGCATACCTCCCAAATTTTGAAAAGACCAAGGAGAGACAATGTCAGGGATAAAATATATTTTTACACTAAGCCACATCTCTAACTCCACCTAATTTTTATTTATATATGCCCAATCCTGTCAGTCCTTTTTGTGTATCCACACAGTAGTTATTTCCCCTTAGTGCAGCCTTAGTGTTCAACACAGTAAAAATGCTCCCCTATTGTTCCCTTAGTTCACAGTAAGAATGCCTTGTTAGTTCTCCCACAAGTAGTTATGCCCCCTTACTGCCCCCACACAGTAGTTATATCCCATATACCAAATACCCTTTATTGTTCACAGGGACCATATATAGGGACTTTAAATCAGTGGCAGTGAAGTTGCATTAAATGGGAACCGTCATTCAAAAATTTAAACTTTTTACCTCATTTGTAAGATCCACAAGTCAGAGGTAGATCCCCTAGTAGGGCTATTGTGTCCAGGGTAAACTGTGTAACCAGTAATCTTTCTAAATATATGGACAAACATATACAGGGATGCAACCAAGTGCTTCATGAAACATGTCCTTTAAATTCTGGATATGTTAGACTGGCAACCAAACTATTAGACTTGAGATAAGTGAACTACTTGAAATTTGTTTTGGGTTCCATTTGCCAAATCTGTAAAAAAATTAATTTGGGTTGGAATTGATTCTACCCAAATCGAACGTGCTCCAAATTGCCTGAAAACAGGTGTATGACGCTGAAGTCTCATATGACTCATATTTTTTGTCTCTTGTCTCTCTCTTTTTTTTTATTTTTGCTATTTCACTCTCCCCCTTTTTAAGCTCTTTGACAGCAATAGCAAATAATACAGTATAAGAGTGACACTGACAAATATAGCTATGGACAGTGTTGTTAACAGCCTGCTTTGCCGCATTTGTTTTGCTTTTTAATATTAGAGACATTCCAAAAATTGTCCCTTATTGAGGGCAGACAGTGCTTAAACACACATAGTGCTATTGGGAAAAAAACGGGGTCTTATTCTAAACAAATGATCCAAAAAATAAGTCTAAAATTATGCCTGTCCCTGTTTATATACACATGAGAGTTTATGTCAAAAGAAACAGTGGCTTGTTATGCACAAACATCCAAAAATTATGACTTAATGGGGGCAGAATGTCTGCCCCCTATTGATATACAAAATGGTAATGTCAGGAGAAACAGTGGCTTGTTATGAACAAGCCTTAATAAACTTCTCCCTTTTTTTGCGAGCAGCAGCAGTACAGTGTGGGTGTGGAAAGGATAACGTCTAAGGTGTGTTGGATTAATAGTGACACGTGGAAGCGATAGTAGTGGCAGCAGTAGCAGTACAGTATGGAACAGACAAGGCAGTAGATGTGTGTGTGGCTGTTTAGGGGTAGTAGTAGTAGTAATAGTAGTAGTGGCTGTATAGGGGGTAATAGTAGTGGCAGTAGAAAGAGTAGCAGCTGCAGCGGTGGAGGCAGCAGCAGCCACAGCAACACAGTACAGAACATGATGGTAGGCAGGCAGACAGCAGCAGTGGCATGATGGGGCTGGCAATAAATAGCCACTGTCAGCAATGTCAGAGCTCTTCATTGGCCTCAGCCAGAGGTGTGTGAAAATCCTCACGGATCTATGCCTCATTCATTTTGACAAACGTGATGTTCTAAACACTGGCACTAGTTTGTCCATTTAGGTGGGAAGACGCCACCTGCCGCACTGAAAATGCACTCTGAGATGACACTGGAGGCTGGACAAGACAGTACAGAGAGAGCAAACTTGGCCAGCACTGGCTACTGTTCTAATCTGGCTGTACTAATCTGGCTGTACAGTAGTCCATTGGGTCAGGGAACTGGGTATGTGCTGGAAAACATTGTTGCCTCCTTTTCGGCAACAGGAAAGCATTCCCCCATTTTGCATTGATAGCGATGGTTTAAAAGCATGGCTATCCAGTAATCATAAGATTACTTGATGCTAATAATACACCTGTCTGTAGGTAAGCAAACAAGCATACAGCCTGCCATGCTCACCAGTGTACCCAAGCACCCATTTCTTTCTGGCTCCACCACCAAGGCGATGATTGGCCATCATGGCCAGTGTCATCATAATCATCAGCCTTGTCCTCATGCACTAGTGACTCTTCCTCCACCTCATCCTCCACTTCCTCCTCTATGGGACTTTGTCCATGTGTGGCAGACCGTTATATCGCTGCAAGTACGGGAGGGAGTTCTTTACCACATAAGAATGGCTAAAATGCAAGGACAATCTTCTGGACATGGCCAAAACCTACTGCAAACCTACTGTTATTTCTCCCAAATGCAGCGCAGCCACAAAGTTCCTGCCATTGTCAATGACCACCTTGCCAAGTTGGAGTTGGCGAGGAGACATCCAGTGGGATGCTTACTGCTTGATGCACTTTAGCCGCTTTGTGACTACTCTCACCAAGGCTCATCAGCTCTAACACAGCTTTGCAACACTTCATTTTACAGATATGATAGGAGGGAGGGGGAGTGGAAGGAACACTCTGCCTTGTTTTTGTTGGGGATGGAAAGATGTCCATCGAGGACATTGTGGAGGAGGTGGATAAGCACCTGGTGTAGGAACCAGACAGACACAAACGTGGAGGTGTCAATTGGACCTGGCCTCATTACTGTGGTGCTACATCCCCACTTGTAGGCAAAACATTGACCCAGTGAGTCATGAAAGACGTACTGTCCTTGCCTGTAACAGCTGCTCCAGGGAGTTAAGCTTGCAGACCATCAGATTACTGAGTGCATACAGTTGTTTCCTCGCCACACATTCCGTTATTAATGGTTGTCGACAGAGTGGAGGAGGAGTAGTCTGAGTGGGAGAAACAGTGACTGAGCATGATGATGACAAGGACATTGAACTGCATGTGGATGCTGCCTGTTGCAAATGAGACCAGGAGAAGGAGGGCAGTCTTTTTCCGATTGCTGGCCAGTTCTATTTTTCAACTGGATCTGGTGAAGCCGCTTGATGTGGTTCAATAGAGCTGTGGTGCATATGTTTGTGTTTGAAGACCATGGCTTATCTTCATCTTCCAGATCTTGCATATGGCAGTGCTTTTGTCTCCTGGCACTGTGGAGAAAATCACACAGAGCTAGCGACAGTCGAGTTTTGCCTAGTTCTGGCAAGTTTTGGGCCTATGCCTACAGTATCAGTGGCATCACCAGTTCCTGAGCTAAATATAATAGAAGCAGATCTGGCCCTGGAAGTTTTTTTGGGAGGTTTTGGCCAAATGTCACCTCTGCTCTTTATTGCCACCGTGGTCACCACTCCTCTACTCTGATGTAACCTGCTTCTCAGCACCCCAATCCAGCATCCAGGTCCTGTCAAACACAATCATCATTGTACTTACCCTCGCCCACTTTTATCAAACCTTGTAGGCTCCTTGGCTGCCCTCAAGATTCCCACTTCTGTATTTACTCCAAGTACCACTGTTGCCATGGCTACCACTTCCTCTACCGCTATCCCCATGGCTACAAGAGCTACAACTACTACTACCACCACCAACACAGCTATGCATGGGGGTCCCCTATCTCTACCTGAACCTCCTCCTCATGGTAGTCCAAATGCTGACTTTTCTCACACAAGTTGTCAATAGGGAGACTATCCTAAATATCTTCCATAGCATGTTTTGTTGCTTCTTCTTAAGTAAAAAGAAAGTGCCCCACTAGGAGAGGGCAGTGAAGACAGAGATCATACAGCTTCTTATTCAACTGAATGACTACTCTGGGGCTGCAAGGAGGAGGAGCAGGAGGAATGCACTCAGAGGTGACATCGACATTACCCTTGTTTTAATGGCCAGTGTCTTACCTCCAATGGAGGTAGACCATGCAGCTGCTATGGGGCCCATGGGGAAGGAGAGCCCAAGGTGAACCAAAGGCCCTCCCCTCAATTATAATCAATACAGACTCCTGTTCAGCTCCAGTCTAGAATAATTATCATCAGTGGAGAAAGCTATCACGGAAGTTCTGTACATCTAGTAAAGGAACTGCACAGAGAATGGTGTAGTTCCCAGGTTAGAAAGGTGCATCTGCCAGGATCTGTGATGGCCTTCAACCCCCCAACTGCATTTTTCACGTTAATATGGCCAGCGTCTAAATGGTTTCGACAGTTGTGCGGGACTGAGAGGGGGCGTGCCGGGGTCCATGAAGGGGTCGGGACTTTGGCCCAGGCAAAATTACTAACATGTACACCTGGAAGCAGGTGTATATGTTGGCTAAAAACTACGCCATCCTGGGGCGGGCATAGTTTTCTGCCAGGCGCACTAAAATTTATGACGAAGCACGTGCCTCATCATAAATTAGGCTAATCCTCCAGCAGCGCAAGGGCTAACAGAGACAGTCTTTGTAAATATGCCCCCATGTGTTCATGTGTCCAAATTCCTGTAGTGTGTATGTCTAACTCTTATACATTCCAAGTCTGCTCGCCAGTAAGCCTAATATTGCAATGTGTGATCGGGTTCCTGCAGCACTTACTGAATGTGTACATGTTCCTGAAGCTCTTGCTGAGTGTGATAGGGTTCCTGCAGCATCCAATGGGTGTGTATAATTTCCTGTGTCTATCTGCATGGGTTCCTGATCTGTTTGTCTAACAGTGCTCTGTTCCATGTGTCTGTTTTGTGCCATGTCTGTGCAGCACCCCAGACCTGGGAGTATCTTGAAAGTTTGGTTTTGTTATGTAATGTTATGTCATGTTTGCACTTTACACCAGCAGGTAACATATGGTTGGCATAGGGATGGGGCTACCCACCCCATTTCTCCCTTCTTGCAAGGAGTTGCCTGGTCCTAATTCCTGTCAAGAGGGGGAGTGTAAGCTAGGACTATGGGGAGTGAGGAAGTGCATCCTATTGCTCCTGCTCCATGGACCTCAGGGACCAGAGAACCAACTCATCTGTGAGACCACTGGTCCAGAGAGACTTCAAAGATGTAACTACAGATATCTTCAAAGCTACAGTGTAATAGCTAGCAGTGTGACCAGCTACCACAGCTATACAGACTCTGCTGCAATTGAGTGACTACGACTCAGACATCCATCACCTAGATGCCATCCAGGCCATGCCAACTCATGAAAGCGTGTATTGTCACCAAGTGGACATGTACAGCCACAAGCGTCAACAGCTAATAGAAAGAAGTTCAGGAGTTCAGGGGAGATACATTAGCAAGACAGCTACCAGAGGTACCATTATCTCCCCCTTTGCCAGCCACTATATTTCATTATCTGGGAAGAGAAATTGCACTGTGTACAAACTACTGCTGGATGCACTACAACTCATTTTGCACTTAAGAGAGACTTTTATTCTTTTACATCAGGGGTGGGGAACCTTTTTGCTGCCGAAGGCCATTTGGATAATTGTAAAACTGTTTGTGGGCCATAAAAAATTCTCAACTTAAAAATTCCACTGCTATATTTGGTCAAACATATAGGGGTAAGTTACATAAATTGTGGTTCAATAAAAAAAAATATTCTAGCGCACTGTATTTTTGAAGCACAAAATGGCGCCTGCACTATTTATATTACATATAGTACAGGCGCCATTTTGACCAAACATAGCAGTCTAATTTTTAAGTTCAGAATGTTATTTATTTAGTTCTTTATTTGGCATTAATGGCAGCCAAGCTAAACCCAGGGGGGTCCAGAGAGGGGTTCACCTAGCTTTCACTCTGCCACTGTCCCTGCCTCTTCCTTCGCAACTGTCCCTGTCTTTGTCCCTTTCTCAGTCTCAGATCTCCCCCCACCTCTATCAGCCTCCTATCAGACCCCCCAGCCTACATCAGCCTCAGACCAGACTCCCATCAGACCTCTCAGCCTCAGATTAAACCTCATCAGACCCTCCCTAGCCTCAGATCAGCCCCATCAGACCCCCCAGCCTCAGATCAGTCCCCCATAAGACCCTCCCTAGCCTCAGATTAGACCCCTATCCAGGGGCGGACTGACCGGTCGGGCACTTCGGACGTGGTCCGAGGGCCCGGCCAGGATAGGGGCCCGCCGCAGCTGTGCTAAAGAGCTATTTTTCACCGCCTATTTTGCGTCCCCTCGTCACGTGACCTATTACTCCCAGGAGCCCATACATTAGAGGCTTTTTTTAGTTGGAGAAAGCTAAAAGACCTTTTATGATGTCACGACCATGTGATCCTGCGTGGGCGGAGCCATTCTCCTGGGCTGGCTGTTCAGCGGGAGGAGGTAAAGGACCTGTGATGATGTCAAGACCATGTGATCCTGTGTGGGAGGAGTCAGGCTCACAGGCTGTGCAACTGGAGGAGGTAAAGGACCTGTGATGCTGTCGCTACCCTGTGATGCTGTATGGGCGAAGTCAAGTGGGATTCCCTAGGTAAAGTCTGTGACCAGGGGCCCACCTATGTTGTAGATCTACAACTTTCAGAATTTCTTGCCCACCAAAGACTGCCAGGACATGCTCAGAGTTTTAGCAGCAGCCTCAGAGCCACAGGTTGGAAAATATTGGTCTACAGAATTATTTATATATCTTAACTTGAACAAGTAATAGTTCATTTGGCTTCATTTGTGTCATCCTCTAGGCTCAAACTTGCTTGTCTAAAATAAATATTTTCTTTCCTTCTTGGTCTATAGTTTCTGAGTTTCTTTGTGAATGTACACTACTTGAAATGTATCAAATTCCCTTTTGTCCTCTTAGTGAAATTGGCACCTCCTAACCTCCAATGGCATCAGGGATCCAACAACTTTTATATTTTAAAGGGTTGTCAATTATCCTATTAGGGTATCCTAGATTGATCCTAGAAGGGGCCTATGTTTTGGATGTTCATTAATTAGCACAACTGTGTGTGTCCTCCTGCCCCTTACCTCATCCTAGTGGTGGTCCCAGCCCTTCTGTACCTTGGTGCCTCCATTACAGCCCCTGTGTTACAGTGTGTCAGCACACAGAGAGCCCTGCATACAGCCTGCTGACTGTCTCCATCTAACATAAGCTTTTCCAGGGTGAGATCCACCTGAAGCTGCTCGGTTCTTTCTTTCAGCCAGATCTTCTCTGTGATTTCTGGGATCTGTCTACAGTACTCTGTGAGAGTCTGTCCCTGTGTGTGTGTGTCTCTCCGTGTGTGTGTCTCTCTGTGTGTGTGTCTCTCTGTGTGTGTGTGTGTCTCTCCGTGTGTGTGTCTGTGTCTCTCCATGTGTGTGTGTCTGTGTCTCTCCGTGTGTGTGTGTGTCTCTCCGTGTGTGTGTGTCTGTGTCTCTCCGTGTGTGTGTGTGTGTCTCTCCGTGTGTGTGTCTCTCTGTGTGTGTGTGTCTCTCCGTGTGTGTGTGTGTCTCTCCGTGTGTGTGTGTCTGTGTCTCTCCATGTGTGTGTGTCTGTGTCTCTCTGTGTGTGTGTGTGTCTCTCCGTGTGTGTGTGTCTCTCCGTGTGTGTGTGTCTGTGTCTCTCCGTGTGTGTGTGTATGTCTGTGTCTCTGTGTATGTCTGTGTCTCTCCGTGTGTGTATATGTCTGTGTCTCTCCGTGTGTGTATATGTCTGTGTCTCTCCGTGTGTGTGTATGTCTGTGTCTCTCCGTGTGTGTGTCTCTCCGTGTGTGTGTGTGTCTCTCCGTGTGTGTGTGTCTGTGTCTCTCCGTGTGTGTGTGTGTCTGTGTCTCTGTGTATGTCTGTGTCTCTGTGTATGTCTGTGTCTCTGTGTGTGTGTGTGTGTATGTCTGTGTCTCTCCGTGTGTGTATATGTCTGTGTCTCCCCGTGTGTGTGTATGTCTGTGTCTCTCCGTGTGTGTGTATGTCTGTGTCTCTCCGTGTGTGTGTCTCTCCGTGTGTGTGTGTGTCTCTCCGCGTGTGTGTGTCTCTCCATGTGTGTGTGTCTGTGTCTCTCCGTGTGTGTGTGTCTGTGTCTCTCCGTGTGTGTGTGTCTGTGTCTCTCCGTGTGTGTGTGAGTCTGTGTCTCTCCGTGTGTGTGTCTCTCCGTGTGTGTCTCTCCGTGTGTGTGTGTCTGTGTCTCTCCGTGTGTGTGTGTCTGTGTCTCTCCGTGTGTGTGTGTGTGTCTGTGTCTCTCCGTGTGTGTCTGTGGCTCTCTGTCCCTGTGTGTCACCATCACCACGCCCACAGTGTTCCTATGTCTTGACGCAGCTGCATCAAGACATTCTGTGCGGGGCCAGAAGAAAAGGAGGAGGCAGCGCCGCCAGCATGGAGTCCATGGGAGAGACATAGGGAAGTGTGTTGAGCGAACTTGTGTTTTAAGTTCGGCGTCTAAAGTTCGGGTTCGGATTATCAAAGTATCCCGTTATGGATTCCGCTATCACGGACCATAACGGAATTTAGAATCCATAACGGGATACTTCGATAACCTGAACCCGAACTTTAGACGCCGAACTTAAAACACAAGTTCGCTCAACACTAATAGGGAGGCACACTAAGGACGTAGGTAACACTACCACATTATCAGCACTAGTGTTATCTGTAGTTTTACATAGGACTGCAGGTAACACTACTACAATTTCTGTACTCAGATAGCCATCACTGTGTTATCTGTGGTGTTACATAGGACTGCAGGGGACATCTACTATATTTTCTGTACTCAGAGAATTATCACTGTATTGGGGGACCCACTGAGACTTTATCGCCCAAGGGCCCACACGAGCCTGAAGCAAACACGGTGCGATGTGGGTGGAGCTGTGTGTGGGTGTGGCTTGAGGGTGGGCGGGGACACAGGGGCCCCATAATCTCCTATTGCTGGGGGGCCCCATGAGTTGTCAGTCCGCCCCTGCCCCCATCAGACCATCCCTAGCTTTATATCACTCCCCAAAAGACCCTCCCTATCCTCAGATCAGCCCCCATCAGACCCTCCCTAGCCTCAGATCAACCCACAAGGGTCCCCAGCCCCAGATCAGACTCCCACTAGACCTCCCAGCCTCAGATAAGACCCCCATCAGACCCCCCAGCCTCAGATCAAACCCCCCAGCCTCAGATCAGACCCCCCAGCCTCAGATCAGACCCCCATCAGACACCCAGCCTCAGATTAGACCCCTTCCAGCATCAAATCAGACCTTCCCCACCCTCAATTAGCCTTAGATCAGCCCCTATCAGACCTCCAGCATCCAATCAGACCTCAGATCAGACGATTAAAAAAATTAAATAAACGTACCCTCCAGCTCCTGACAAAGCTGCCACTTGGCAGATTCACTTACCCTCCCTGGTCTTCTTCCCGCCGCGCTGTACTGTGACCAGACAGCGCACAGCGTCAGGTCATAGTGCGCGTCTACATGCACTACATCCTGACACTGTACGTGTCAGGACACAGAGCGGGGCCGGAAGAAGACCAGGGAAGGTGAGTACAGCCAGTGCAGTGCTGTTCTCACCTCTCTTGCCTCCCGCATGCTAATGACCGCTTCTATAATGGAAGTGGTCATTAGCATTTTCATTATATGTTATGGCAGAGGGCCAGGGGCCAGAGGTTCCCCACCATCTTGCCTGATTCCAGAAAGGAACGGCCCTCAGGCCCGATGCACCTGTGTCTCTGGTGTTTTCAAAAGCATCTGACCTCAGTAGGTCAGCTGCCAAGTATACTAGGACCATCCCAATAAGTTGTGGTCTGCACATTATATTAGTGCAATACAAGGTGTTAAATGAAACTGATATATTAATGCAATTATTGCAGTACAGTGCATTAATTAAAACTGCACAGTATATTGAATTAATACAATGTGTTGATTAAAACTGCTATATTAATGCAGTTATTGTAGTACACTGCATTCACTAAAACTGCACAATATCTTAACGCAATACAATGCATTGAATGAAACTGTTATTTGAATGAACTTTTGAAGTACAATGCGTTCACTAAAACTGCTTGATATCTTGACATAATACATTAATGCAGTACTCTGCCTGCACTAAAACTACACAGTATATTGACCAAATGCGATGTGTTTTTATGAAACCGCTATATCAATGCTATATTATCACAGTTATTGCACTAAAACTGCACTGTATATTGACGCAATACAATGAGTTGAATGAAACTGCTAAATTGATACACTGAAATTAAGTGCCCAATTAAAAATTAGTTAATGAGGGAATAACACACACCTGGCCATGGAACAGCTGAGAAGCCAATTGTCTTGTACTTTTGGGCCCTTAACAAGTGGGAGGCACATATGCAACCTGTTGTAATTCCTACACCGTTCACCTGATTTGGATACCTTCAAATTAAAGCTGACAGTCTGCAGTTAAAGCACATCTTATTCGTTTCATTTCAAATCCATTGTGGTGGTGTATAGAGCCAAAAATGTTCGAATCATGTTAATGTCCCAATATTTATGGACCTGACTGTAGACCAACAAATTAGATTGGTGCAGGATTTTGGTGATTGCAGAATTTGCAGTTCATACATGAGCTTTTCATTTACTGCCAGCCCCTGCCCTTAGCATAACAAACACATACACAAAACTCCCTATGCTTTCTCTTCCAAATCTTTGACATTTCTACCTATTGATTCAATCTCCCTAACTAAATATGACCCTATACTGATCCTACAGCATTTGCAATTTTCCCCACCAATTTTCACAGTAAAATGGTGCTGGCGCCTTTTTTGCAAGATTTTTTTGCACAATAAATATGCACAGAAATTTGCCCGTCCGGGCTCCAGTGGTGTGATCCTCATCCTTGGCACAGCCGCACCAGGAGAGACGTACTTCTGAGCCACAATCCCTGGTGATGCAACAGCATCCTTATAATCAGAATGCAATGTTCTGTTTCTTCCTGCAGCGGGCATGTGCTGGGGGTTATTAGCAGTGGGCTGAGTGCTCAGCTGCTCTTTTATTGTGTGCTAGTGTTTCTGACTAATGGAGCACCAAGTCACGGTCCTATCAGGTTCTGATCCAGTGGTTTGGCACTCTATTTAAACCCTTTCCTGGCCATACATCAGTGTCAGTCTTTGACTCACTAGCTATGTTTCTGGTTCCTTGTTCCTGTAGTTATTGGATTGCTATTTCCACTGACCCTGGCTTGTCTTCTGACCACTTTCTGTCTCTTGTTTTGTACTGCATAGCTTGTCTGGTTGACCCATTTATGTATGACCCTGGAATTATGTTTGTCTGTCTTTGTTGTTTAACCGTCTCTGCACTTAAATAATGTAGGGACTGTTGACCAGTTGCAGCTATCTAGGGCTTGTACTGCAAGTAAGTAGGGAACGCGGGCTGGGTTCTAGCCTTTAGGCTCACTGTTCATGTCTCTCCTTACCTACAGTTGTAACAGTACTAATACAGGATACAAACAAGAAGGGGCTGGCAATTCTACGAATCATCTTGAGAACTATTGTTAATAAATACTGGAATACCTCACATTATCGGAGAACACATCCCTAAGAATCCCAGATTTGTGTATAAAAAGGGCAAGAACATAGGTAATCTGATAGCCCCAACAATAAAAAGCATAGGTATGTGGAGGATAGGGAAATCAGTTTATTACCACCAAAAGGTTTCTTCCTGTGTAGGAAGTGCAGGTGTTGCCATAACCCTAGAGCTGAAAAGCTTAGATAGAGGGTATTGTCAAAAAATTGGGCAACATTTTATGTGCCACACAATAGGAGCAATGAATTCAATAACATGTCCTTACAATAAAGTAATGGCCGCTGTACAAAAGATTGCGTGAACATATGTATAATATACACTGCTCAAAAAAATAAAGGGAACACAAAAATAACACATCCTAGATCTGAATTAATAAAATATTCTTCTGAAATACTTTGTTCTTTACATAGTTGAATGTGCTGACAACAAAATCACACAAAAATAAAAAAATGGAAATCTAATTTTTCAACCCATGGGGGTCTGGATTTGGAGTCACACTCAAAATTAAAGTGGAAAAACACACTACAGGCTGATCCAACTTTGATGTAATGTCCTTAAAACAAGTCAAAATGAGGCTCAGTAGTGTGTGTGGCCTCCACGTGCCTGTATGACCTCCCTACAACGCCTGTGCATGCTCCTGATGAGGTGGCGGACGGTCTCCTGAGGGATCTCCTCCCAGACCTGGACTAAAGCATCTGCCAACTCCTGGACAGTCTGTGGTGCAACGTGACGTTGGTGGATAGAGCGAGACATGATGTCCCAGATGTGCTAAATTGGATTCAGGTCTGGGGAACGGGCGGGCCAGTCCATAGCATCAATGCCTTCGTCTTGCAGGAACTGCTGACACACTCCAGCCACATGAGGTCTAGCATTGTCTTGCATTAGGAAGAACCCAGGGCCAACCGCACCAGCATATGGTCTCACAAGGGGTCTGAGGATCTCATCTCGGTACCTAATGGCAGTCAGGCTACCTCTGGCGAGCACATGGAGGGCTGTGCGGCCCTCCAAAGAAATGCCACCCCACACCATTACTGACCCAATGCCAAACCGGTCATGCTGGAGGATGTTGCAGGCAGCAGAACGTTCTCCACGGCGTCTCAAGACTCTGTCACGTCTGTCACATGTGCTCAGTGTGAACCTGCTTTCATCTGTGAAGAGCACAGGGCGCCAGTGGCGAATTTGCCAATCTTGGTGTTCTCTGGCAAATGCCAAACGTCCTGCACGGTGTTGGGCTGTAAGCACAACCCCCACCTGTGGACGTCGGGCCCTCATATCACCCTCATGGAGTCTGTTTCTGACCGTTTGAGCAGACACATGCACATTTGTGGCCTGCTGGAGGTCATTTTGCAGGGCTCTGGCAGTGCTCCTCCTGTTCCTCCTTGCACAAAGGCGGAGGTAGCGGTCCTGCTGCTGGGTTGTTGCCCTCCTACGGCCTCCTCCACGTCTCCTGATGTACTGGCCTGTCTCCTGGTAGCGCCTCCATGCTCTGGACACTAGGCTGACAGACACAGCAAACCTTCTTGCCACAGCTCGCATTGATGTGCCATCCTGGATAAGCTGCACTACCTGAGCCACTTGTGTGGGTTGTAGACTCCGTCTCATGCTACCACTAGAGTGAAAGCACCGCCAGCATTCAAAAGTGACCAAAACATCAGCCAGGAAGCATAGGAACTGAGATTGGTCTGTGGTCACCACCTGCAGAACCACTCCTTTATTGGGGGTGTCTTGCTAATTGCCTATAATTTCCACCTGTTGTCTATCCCATTTGCACAACAGCATGTGAAATTGATTGTCACTCAGTGTTGCTTCCTAAGTGGACAGTTTGATTTCACAGAAGTGTGATTGACTTGGAGTTACATTGTGTTGTTTAAGTGTTCCCTTTATTTTTTTGAGCAGTGTAGAAAGAAAGCAAGAGGGACACCCTGTATAAAAGACATTATGCATAAATACAAAATGGACCGTTTGTAGACTCTCAAGTATGTGGAACAGGTTAAGATGGCTCGATATTGTGGTGATTTAGTTAAAGCTATGTTTAAAATCGAAACAAAGTGGATTTTAAATTTAAATTCCATTGTTCCCGCAGGTTTGAATAGCATTTGACAGTTGAAAGGAAATATTATTATTTTTATTTGGACTGTAACTCTTTCCATAACAGGTATGGGGTTCCCTATATAAACTGAGGTACACTGGTGGACTTTGTCCCTGAGGAAGGAAAACATTGCTATTTTCTGAAATGCATAGGACTATTGCTGGTCCATATGGCTTCCCATAGCACTAGTGATAACACTAGGCACTCAGTTTAGAGCACTGGCTTCAGAATATTCAGTGTTCCTGCAGGACGGGTTACACACTGCAATTAGTGTATGGTCAAAAAGCATTCAGGACCCCTGAGAACAGTTACATATCTAACCGGAGGAGTGCCTTTCCATAGTGCAACCTTGTGTACATTCATTGATGTAAACAGAGGTTCTGTTCTATGTAAAGTGCGTTTACCTTCAATAATTGCAAGAGTTGCTTTGCAACATTAGCATGATTTTGAGGTTGTCCAGTTACTGGAACTTAGGGGTGATTGGTTATACTAATGATCACTATTTGGGTACTTTGAGCAAGACAGTCTACACACAATATACAGCACATTATTACATCCTCTAACAATATAGAGCACATTATTACATCCTCCGATAATATACAGCGCATAATTACATCCTTCAACAATATACAGCGCATTATTACATCCTCTAACAATATAGAGCACATTACTAAATCTTCCAACAATATACAGTACATTATTACATCCTCCAACAATATACAGCACATTATTATATTCTCCAACAATATACAGCACATTATTAAATCCTCCAACAATATACAGTACATTATTACATCCTCCAACAATATACAGTACATTATTACATCCTCCAATAATATACAGGGCATTATTACATCCTCCAACAACATATAGCACATTATTACATCCTCCAACAATATACAGAACATTATTACATCATACAATAATATATAGCACATTGTTACATCCCCCAATAATATACAGGGCATTATTACATCCTCCAAAAATATACAGCACATTATTACACCCTCCAACAATATACAGAACATTATTACATCATCCAATAATATATAGCACATTGTTACATCCTCCAATAATATACAGCGCATTATTAAATCATAGTAACATAGTACATAAGGCCGAAAAAAGACATTTGTCCATCCAGTTCGGCCTGTTATCCTGCAAGTTGATCCAGAGGAAGGGCAAAAACCCTGTGAGGTAGAAGCCAATTTTCTCCACTTTAGGGGAATAAAAAATTCCTTCCCGATTCCAATCAGGCAATCAGAATAACTCCCTGGATCAACGATCCCTCTCTAGTAGCTATAGCCTGTAATATTATTAAGCTCCAGAAATACGTCCAGGCCCCTCTTGAATTCCTTTATTGTACTCACCATCACCACCTCCTGAGGCAGAGAGTTCCATAGTTTCACTGCTCTTACCGTAAAGAATCCTCTTCTATGTTTGTGTACAAACCTTCTTTCCTCCAGACGCAGAGGATGTCCCCTCATCACAGTCACAGTCCTGGGGATAAATAGCTGATGGGATAGATCTCTGTACTGACCCCTGATATATTTATACATATTAATTAGATCTCCCCTCAGTCGTCTTTTTTCTAAAGTGAATAACCCTAATTTTGATAATCTTTCAGGGTACTGTAGTTGCCCCATTCCAGTTATTACTTTAGTTGCCCTCCTCTGAACCCTCTCCAGCTCTGCTATGTCTGCCTTGTTTACAGGAGCCCAGAACTGTATACAGTACTCCATGTGTGGTCTGACTAGCGATTTGTAAAGTGGTAGGACTATGTTCCTATCACGGGAATCTATGCCCCTTCTAATGCAACCCATTATCTTATTGGCCTTGGCAGCAGCTGCCTGACACTGTTTTTTGCTGCTTAGTTTGCTGTTTATTAAAATTCCTAGATCCTTTTCCATGTCAGTGTTACCGAGTGTTTTACCATTTAGTATGTACGGGTGACTTGCATTTTTCCTTCCCATGTGCATAACTTTACATTTATCAGTGTTAAACCTCATCTGCCACTTATCTGCCCAAGCCTCCAATCTATCCAGATCCCTCTGTAGTAGTATACTGTCCTCATCAGTGTAAATTACTTTACACAGTTTAGTGTCATCTGCGAAAATTGATACTTTACTATGCAAGCCTTCTACAAATCCTCCAACAATATACAGTACATTATTACATCCTCCAACAATATACAGCACATTATTACATCTTTCAACAATATACAGCGCATTATTACATCCTCCAACAATATAGAGCACATTATTAAATCCGCCAACAATATACAGAACATTATTAAATCCTCCAACAATATACAGTACATTATTACATCCTCTAATAATATACAGTATATTATTACATCCTCCAATAATATTTAGGGTATTATTACATCCTCCAACAATATACAGCGCATTATTACATCCTCCAACAATATACAGTGCATTATTACATCCTCCAATAATATACAGCACATTATTACATCCTCCAACAATATACAGCACATTATTACATCCTCCAATAATATACAGCACATTATTACATCCTCCAACAATATACAGCACATTATTATAACCTCCAACAATAAACAGTGCATTATTACATCCTCCAACAATATACAGTGCATTATTACATCCTCCAACAATATACAGTGCATTATTACATCCTCCAACAATATACAGTGCATTATTATATCCTCCAACAATATACAGTACATTATTACATCCTCAAACAATATACAGTACATTATTACATCCTCCAACAATATACAGTGCATTTTTACATCCTCTAACAATATACAGCATGTTATTACATCCTCCAACAATATACAGCACAATATTACATCATCCAACAATATACAGCACATTATTATATTCTCCAACAATATACAGCACATTATTACATCCTCCGATAAAATACAGCACATTATTACATCCTCTGATAAAATACAGCAAATTATTACATCCTCCAACAATATACAGCGCATTATTACATCCTCTAATAATATACAACACATAATTACATCCTTCCACAATATAAGCGGCATTATTATTACAACACATTCCCATGTGGTAGATTTATTGTGGAAATGTATGCAACTCAATCATCTCAATCAGATGAATCGTACAGTTACATAAAACTGTACAACAAACTGCTGTATATGAATTCACCCTTACATTGCTCAACAATAGACAGTGGGCCTCATTTATCAAAACTATCTGAAATAAAACTGTATTTGTTGCCCATAGCAACCAATCACAGAGCAGCTTAAGAAATGAGAGCTGATTCCTGATTGGTTGCTATGGGCAACAAAAACAGAGTTACCATTAGACAGTTTTGATAAATGAGGCCCACAGTGTGTTTTTTACAGCATCCAGCAGTATAGCATCTGCGATGAGCTCACAATGTGCATTATTACATCCTTCTGTAACAGACAGCTCACTATTTCAGCCTATCGCAATGTCGCATGCACCATGGCAATGTCCAGGTCTATAAACTGTATTATTACTGCAGAATACATTTAGAGCCTATCAGACGCCTCTGTGATGGAATTGCATGATGGATAAGTATCTGGCTGTACTTCTCAGCATTGAGGGCACAATTAATCCTGACCAAATCCCCAAATCCATTTGCTGAAAACATACTGCAGCAGATGAAAGACACATCATGCTTTTTTCCCTTTGAAATGTGAAGAGAGGCGGCTGAGTGTCTCCAAATTTATTCTGCAGCAGGACAACAACCCCAACATATTCCAAAGTCATAAATCCGTGTGCAAATGAATTAAAACACCAGATCCGTCTCTCCGGTGTTATACAGAAAAAACGATCTATCATTTATTAATCTTTTTGCCTTTTTAAAGGTCTGCACATGCGCAGACTGGAAAACCAGTTCCGTTTTGCCAGCACACTTGGTGCCGGATCCGGCATTAACCCCTTAAGCACTCAGCCCTATTTCACCTTAAGGACATTTTTTGCAAATCTGACCAGTGTCACTTTAAGTGCTGATAACTTTAAAACGCTTTGACTTATCCAGGCCGTTCTGAGATAGTTTTTTTGTCACATATTGTACTTCATGACACTGCTAAAATTGGGTCAAAAAAGTAAAAATTTTTACACAAAAAAATACTAAATTTACAAAAAAAATTGAAAATTTGCAAATTTAAAAGTTTCAGTTTCTCTACTTCTGTAATACATAGTAATACCCCCAAAAATTTTGATGACTTTACATTCCCCATATGTCTACTTCATGTTTGTATCATTTTGGGAATGTCATTTTATTTTTTGGGGATGTTACATAGCTTAGAAGTTTAGAAGCAAATTTTGAAATTTTTCAGAAATCTTCCAAATCCCACTTTCTATGGACCAGTTCAGGTCTGAAGTCACTTTGTGAGGCTTACGTAATAGAAACCACCCAAAAATGACACCATTTTCGAAACTACACCCCTCAAGGTATTCAAAACTGATTTTACAAACTTTGTTAACCCTTTAGGTCTTCCACAAGACTTCATGGCAAATGGACATAAAATTTAAGAATTTTTAGAAAATTTTCCAATATAATCCATTTTTTCCAGGAACAAAGCAAGGGTTAACTGCCAAACAAAACTCAATATGGGTTGCCCTGATTCTGTAGTTTGCAGAAACACCCCATATGTGGTCGTAAACTACTGTTTGGCCAAACGGGAGAACATAGAAGGAGGGGAACGCCATATGGTTTTAGCAAGGCCGATTTTGCAGGACTGGTTTTGTTTATACCATGTCCCATTTCAAGCCCCCCGTTGCACCCCTAGAATAGAAATTTCAAAAAAGTGACTCCATCTAAGAAAGTACACCCCTCAAGGTATTCAAAACTGGGTTTACAAACTTTGTTAACACTTTAGGTGTTCCACAAGAGTTAATGGCATATGGAGAAACAATTTAGGAATTTCTATATTTTTGGGAAAATTTTACATTTTAACCCATTTTTTCCAGTAATAAAGTAAGGGTTAACTGCTAAACAAAACTCAATATGGGTTGCCCTGATTCTGTAGTTTGCAAAAACACCCCATATGTGGTCCTAAACTACTGTTTGGCCAAACAGGAGGACATAGAAGGAGGGGAACGCCATATGGGTTTTGGAAGGCAGATTTTGCAGGACTGGTTTTGTTTATACCATGTCCCATTTCAAGCCCCCCGTTGCACCCCTAGAATATAAATTCCAAAAAAGTGACTCCATCTAAGAAAGTACACCCCTCAAGGTATTCAAAACTGGGTTTACAAACTTTGCTAACCCTTTAGGTGTTCCACAAGAGTTAATGGCAGATGAAGAAACAATTTTGGAATTTCAATTTTTTGGAAAATTTTCCATTTTAACCCATTTTTTCCAGTAATAAAGTAAGGGTTAACTGCCAAACAAAACTCAATATGGGTTGCCCTGATTCTGTAGTTTTCAAAAACACCCCATATGTGGTCCTAAACTACTGTTTGGCCAAACGGGAGGACATAGAAGAGGGGAACGCCATATGCATTTTGGAAGGCAGATTTTGCAGGACTGGTTTTGTTTATACCATGTCCCATTTCAAGCCCCCCGTTGCACCCCAGAATAGAAATTCCAAAAAAGTTACTCCATCTAAGAAAGTACACCCCTCAAGGTATTCAAAACTGGATTACAAACTTTGTTAACCCTTTAGGTGTTCCACAAGAGTTAATGGCAGATGGAGAAACAATTTTGGAATTTACATTTTTTGGGAAATTTTTCCATTTTAACCCTTACTTTATTACTGGAAAAAAGGAGTTAACAGCCAAACTCAATATCGGTTGCCCTGATTCTGTAGTTTGCAGAAACACCCCATATGTGGTCGTAAACTACTATTTGGCTAAATGGCAGGACATAGAAGAAGGGGAACGCCATATGGTTTTTGGAAGGCAGATTTTGCTGGACTGGTTTATTTACACCATGTACCCTTTCAAGCCCCCTGATGCACCCCTAGAGTAGAAACTCCATAAAAGTGACCCCATCTAGGAAACTATGAGATAAGGTGGTTGTTGTTTTGGAACTATTTTAGGGTAAATATGATTTTTGGTTGCTCTATATTACACTTTTTTGAGGCAAGGTAAGAAAAAATTAAAATTCTAAAATTGTTTCTACATTCGCTATTTAGTTTTGTGGAACACCTAAGGGGTTAACAAAGTTTGTAAAGTAACTTTTGAATACCTTGAGGGGTGTAGTTTCTTAGATGGGGTCACTTTTTTGGAGTTTCTAGTCTATGCTACATCAGGGGGGGCTTCTAATGGGACATGGTGTAAATAAACCAGTCCATCAAAATCTGCCTTCCAGAAACCATATGGCGTTCCCTTCGTTCTATGCCCTGCTGTGTGGCTAAATAGCCATTTACGACCACATATGGGGTGTTTCTGCAAACTACAGAATCAGGGCAATAAATATTTAGTTTTGTTTGGCTGTTAACCCTTGCTTTATTACCGGAAAAAAAGGATTCAAATGGAAATTTTGCCAAAAAATGGGTGTTTTGGCACTGTTTTTTTTTTATATTTTTAACGCTATTCATCCGAGGGGTTTGGTCAAATGTTATTTTTATAGGGCAGATTCTTACGGACGCGGCGATACCTAATATGTCTACATTTTAAAAGGTATTTAGATTTTACACTATATTATCATTTTAGGAACCCAAAAAAATTATTTTAGTATCTCCATAGCCTGGGAGCTACAGTTTTTTTTTGTTTTGTTGGGTGACTCTAATGTAGGGGCTCATTTTTTGCTGGATAAGATGGCGGTTTTATTGGCACTAATTGGGGGTGCATATGACATTTTGATCGCTCGCTATTACACTTTTTGTGATGTTAGGTGACAAAAAAAATTTTTTACAAGTTTTTTTTAATTTTTTTTAACGCTGTTCATCCGGGGGGGTTGGGTTAAATGTTATTTTTATAGAGAAGATTTTTACAGACGCGGCGATGCCCAATATGTATGGCTCTCAGACTTTGGAGACACTAAGCAGGCATCCTCAAACTGCGGCCCTCCAGATGTTGTAAAACTACAATTCCCACCATGCTCTGCTGATGGCTGTAGGTTGTCTGGGCATGCTGGGAGTTATAGTTTTACAACATCTGGAGGGCCGCAGTTTGAGGATGCCTGCACTAAAACTAATATTTTTGGGAAAAAAAATTGTTTCCATATCTCCAAAGTCTGAGAGCCATAGTTTTTTATGTTCTCTAGGGGACTGTTGGGGATTATAAAAATTTTGTACTCCATGGAAGTGTGATACTCCCTGAAGCAATCGATAACGCAGAGGCCCGGATGATCGGGGCAAGTGTCACATTGAGTGGTGGTGTACTTCCGTATCCCCCTCCTGTGACACACTCTGCACATTTTTTGGGTTCGTCCCTTCTTTCCAGTATGGGGGACCACACCTGGAAAATGTTGGCCAGGGATGATCCGGGCGCCTCCAATTCCTGAGGTATTCCGGCCTGCTCTTTCCCGGTCTGAAAAGATCAGGTCCTTGAGGACTGCCTCATAGAACTGGAGGAATGTCCCTGTGCTGCCAGCGCTTCGGGATAGTACAAAAGAGTTGTACAAGGCAACCTGTACCAAGTAGACCGCAACTTTTTTGTACTATGCCCGGGTTTTGCGCATGGCATTATATGGCTTGAGGACTTGATCAGAGAGATCAACTCCTCCCATAAACCAATTGTAGTCGACGATACAATCGGGCTTGAGGACTGTTGCCGCTGTATCTCGCACAGGGACAGGGGTGGTGCTGTTACCGTGGATTGTGGACAGTATAAGGACATCCCTCTTGTCCTTATACCTGACCAGCAACAGGTTTCCACTGGTAAGGGCACGGGTCTCACCCCTGGGGATAGGTACCTGGAGGCGGTAGGTAGGGAGGCCGCGTTGATTTTTCTGCACGGTCCCACAAGCGGACGTGGATCTGGCAGCAAGGGACCTGAACAAGAGAATGCTAGTATAAAAGTTATCCACGTACAAGTGGTAACCCTTATCTAGCAGTGGGTACATAAGGTCCCATACGAGTTTCCCGCTAACACCCAGAGTGGGGGGACATTCTGGGGGTTCAATACGGGAATCTCATCCCTCGTACACACGAAATTTGTAAGTGTACCCTGAGGTACTCTCACAAATTTTGTACATTTTCACGCCATACCTCGCCCACTTAGTGGGAATGTATTGGCGGAAACTGAGTCTCCCCTTGAACGAGAGACTCATCAACCGCGACCTCTCTACCGGGTATGTAGGCCTACGAAGATTTGGCCCCGAAGTGATCGATGACCGGCCGTATCTTATACAGACGGTCAAGTGGCAGGGGGGGTCTAGGGTCTCAAAGCTAGAAAACAAGAAATTTAGATAAAGTGTTTTTTTTTTTTTCTTCTAACTTTTACCTTCTATCCCTGCCTAACGGTGCCTCTCCCTCACTGACCCTAACCTACCTGGAGGGTGATGGGTGCTGGAGGGTGATGGGTGCCGACGACGGGGGGATCGCAGGAGCTGGTGAGGACGGTGCTGGATGGTGCAGGTGCTGAAACAGGAAGAGGAGGGGAGAGAGGAGCGCAGGGAGTTTGAATCTCCCGCCTCTCTCCCCGCACCAATCAGCACCTTGGACAGCACCGCCACCCCTAATCAGCACCACAGCCAGCACCGCCTCTCCCAAATGCTCGGACTGTGATTGGTGGTGTGTAATCACACCACCGATCACAGTCCTTTTCCAGCTCATCGGGTCACCGGAGACCCGAATGGACCGGAAACACATGACCCCCTCCCCCCGGCGTTGTGACAGGATGCCCGCTGAATGATTTCAGCGGACATCCTGTTGCGATTAACCCGCGCCGCAATCGCGATTTAAAGTTAGGACGTACCGGTACGTCCTGAGTCCTTAAGGACTCGGCAAACGTGGCGTACCGGTACGTCCTAAGTCCCTAAGGGGTTAATGCATTTCAATGAAAAATAATGCCGGATCTTCAGTGTAAAGAAGTACAATGAGTCCTGAAAGTGATGATATGGCCTCCACAGAGCCAAAATCTCAACATCATTACATGAAGAGACAAAAGAACTTCAGTAAGTCTAGATCCACATAAGATTTGTGGTTAGTTTTTCAAGATTTTTAGAACAACCTCCCAGCCGAATTCCTTCAAAAACTGTGCACAAGTGCACCTAGAAGAACTGATGTTGTCCTGAAGGCAAACGGTGGTCACACCAAACATTGATTTGATTTAGATTTCTTTCTTGTGCATTCACTTTGCATTGATATATGTACATAAATGATCAAAACCTCTATTTTTTTAAAGCGTTCTTACTTTGCAACATTTTTCCACATAAAATTTTTGCAGTACAATATATAGCTCGGAAAACCCTTTTAAGGACCGGCCTATTTTGGGCTGTAAGCACCAATATTTTTCATTTCATGTTCAAAGAGACTTTTTCTGCAAGGGGTAAGAATGCCGTTTTATGAAACTTTACTTAACTGAATTAGATTTTTTGGTCCAACTCGGGGACTTGAAATAGCAATCCCTTGATCATTTACATGATTTTTTGCAGCAATCCGAAATAGATAGATATATAATGTTTTGGTCTAAACATTTGTACCTTCTTCAGATATGGATTGCTACAGGAGAAAGTAGAATGTAGAGATCTGCAGCAGTGTGAAGCAGTGTATGATCACTGGGTATATGACTGCAAGGCAATAATGCTTAGGCATACTAAGCATTATTCCTAAGCATTTTTGCCTTGCAGCTATACACCCAGAGATTATACACCGCTACACACTCTGTATTCTACATTCTTCTGTAGCAATCTGAGGAAGGTCCAGCTGTTCTCATTGAAACGTTGCCAAATCTTCAGCTGTTGTGAAAACCCACCCTCCTTCTATCAAGCTTCTTAGATGCTGCGTTTGATATTGATGGTGGCATTAAAGGGGTTAAAATGCACCCCCAATTATACAGCATGATAATTATAGTGCAGGATTGCGTACAATAATAACTTTTCTAAGTGTGCCGCACTGCCCACTCTGCTTCCAAATAGCAGAACGGACTGGCTGTAGTCTTTGCTGCCAACAGCTCATAGTTGTGGATTAGGAGACAGAGTGCTCTGCTCTGTCTCCTACTCCAACTTCACACCCCATTATATCCCAGAGCAAAAGAATTTCTCGTCACCTATTTCAATTGTGAGTGAAACGTTGTGACGTCACTGCACGAATGATGTCAGTGCTGTAGCAGTGTCGTAGACCAAGAATGGAGCAACAGCGCACATGCTCATCCACTGCTTCAGGGGCCTCTAGGGAAGGGAGGCCCATTCTACCATCCTGCAAGAGATGTGCAATCATTGAAGTGTGAAGTGTGACTGTAATGGTCCTACTTAAGATCTTCTTGTCAACGATCAAGACCCGTTTCCCCATTACTTATGGTTCATCAGGTGATTAAAAGGGTTTCTTGGATTTCTTTACTGATGATCTATCACCAGGATAGGTCATCAGTATCTGATCGGTCGTGGTCCGACACCCAGAACCCTCACCGATCAGCTGTTTGAGATTGCACAGGCGCTCCTGTAAGAAAATGGACCAATATCACATATGTATCTGTGAACCTTTAGGATTAGCAGATAATTTGAAGTTGAAATCCAGAGTCAGATGTTTTCAATCAATGGGATGACAAACAGGTGTGAGTGGGCAACTTGTTTTATTGAAAGAATAGGGATCCAATCTTCACAACACACATTTGTGGAAGTAATCATGGCATGAACGAAGGCGATTTCCGACGACCTTAGAAGAAGAGTTGTTGATGCTCAACAGGCTGGAAAAGGTTACAAAGACATCTCTGAAGAGTTTGGACAATCCGCAGTCAGTCAGATTGTGTGTTTGTGTGCAAATGGAGGAAATTCAAGACCATTATTACCAAAAAAGATCACGCCAAGAGTGCAATCTGTCAGATCACAAAGGACCCCAGGGTAACCTCTAAGCTATTACAAGTGTTTCTCAAATTAGCTAATTAGTCCACCATCAGGACATTGAACAATAATGCTGTGCATGGCAGAATTGCAAGGAAAAAGCTGCTGCTGTCTTAAAAGAACATTGCTGCTCGTCTGCATGGGGGCATAACTATCACCTTAGCAGCTGTAGCTCCAGCAGCCACAACAGCAGAAATATTGAATGTTTACTACAGGGCCACCACACATGGCATGCAGGCCCGGACTGAGAATCTGCCCTATCAGGCAAATACCTAGTAGACCAACACTCCTGGAGGCCCCTTTATTTCATGTAATTGTCCCCCCCCCCTTCCACAGTGGCCCCTTTAAAGTGCATATTTAAATTTCCACAATCTCCCCTGTGCGTGCTGTGTCCTCCCTGTCCCCTGGGTATGCTCCGTAAACCCGACGTTTGCTTCATGTCCCCTGTGTGTGCTTTGTGTCCCCTTTGTGTGCTCTGCGTCCCCTATGGCCGCTGTGTGTGCAGCACTTTTAGGTAACCATATTCTATGTGCGTAGTAAGGTGCAATTATTTAGAACAGCATTGTATAGGTATGTCAAATGGGTTCATTACAGATGTACTTTTACTATAAAGGCACATTGAAAAAATAGTCCTAAGTCTCTCTTTTAAGCGTGAAACCAAAGGTAAATGTAGTTTTTTCGCCAAGAGCAAGGACTGCCATAGATGCGACTAATTTATAAAGTAGACAAATCTTATGGCAGCGCAAGGGGAAGCTAAGACTGCCATAAAAAGCCAGTGTTAGTAAATGTAACCCACTGACTTCTTTCCATCCGTGTGAATTGAAGTCCTTGAACCCCTCTCCTTGACAAGTTTCTGCATACACCCCTGGGTGACTATATTATAACCACCTACAAGACCACACTCAAGGCAGCTAGCGGCTGTTAACCAAACACATGGGGGGGGGAGGATGATGGGCTGCAATAAAGGCATCTCTAAGGGCTCTAGCACACGACCATGCTTGGTCCAGGAGACACAACCCGTGTGTGGGACGCATCTCCCAGACTGACCACGGCTCATCTGACCAGAACTGACTGCATCCTGATAATGTGAGTACAGTACAGCCGCCATTACATGACCTGACTATCATAAATCATTATGATGCAGTCAGTTTTGCCGGCGGTCAGTCTGGAAGATCTGGCTGACAAAGTGTGCCTACATCATGCTGTTAACCATTAAATTACCATCACACTAAAACAACAATGCAACTAATACTAAAGAAAACTTATGCACAGGAATACAGACATGTAATTCTTGTCATTAAGACCTAAAGGGCCCATAACCTTCATTTTCATGATTAAGATTGTTTCCTTCCTAAGCAATTCTTTGTGTCGTTCACCTTATGCGCCCAAAAGGTGCACGATCTGCAATCCAAAGCTGTGCATCTCCATTGTACATCATTTTAACATGCTCAATAAGGCGAGGTGCGCCCTGTCCCGTGGAGATTGATCTGAGATGTTCTCTAAATCTCTCATACAAACCACGGATTGTTTTTTCCGATATAGAAATAATTACAAGGAAAAAATATGGCATATACCACATGCTTTGTTCTGTAGTTTCTTTTTTTTCTTTTTAAACATATTTTATTAAGGAAAAAGCAGAGGTATACATGCTGACAAATAAAAAGCAATGGTTGACATGGTCATTGAGATTACAACGGTATCAGCATCTTTCTTATCACAGTATTCGGTGAAAACCATCTGCAATAATTCAATATAAGTGACAATTACCCTCTGTTCCCCATTTTTACCCCATACAATTGTCCAACCTATCCAACCAAACCCAAAACATAGTCTGCTCCATGGGTGAACCCAGATCCACCAGTCCTCCATACAAAATCTATCTTCTATAATTAGCTCCTTTCTCCGCTCGGCATTAGTCCTGCCAAGGTGCCCCTAGCCTGTTCCTCAAGATACCACGTGGTGTCTCGAAACAGTACTATCAATTCCTTGAATTCTTCCCCTGTCAGAGAATACATCATGAATCTCCTCCACTTATGGAAAAAAAACTTTTAGTCACCTTTTCCTTATATTTTTCTTTGTCTAATCTGTCCATGTATAAGAGTTGTTTCATGGTACGTTCTGCAGTTTTTTAAGTCATTAACTACCCAATTGATGCCTCCTATACTCATCTGCCTTAAAGGGGTTCTACGGGCTTTCAATATTGATGACCTATCCTCAGGATAGGTCATCAATATAAAATCGGCGGAGTCCGACACCCAACACCCCCGTTGATCAGTTGCATGAAGGGAAAGCGCGCGCAGTATGCATGTGCCATCTCCCGTCGCTCTTCCTGCTTGCTGCTGCTATGTCTATGGCAAAGCATCCTGAGGAGAGGTCATCAAAATTAAAAACACGGAGAACCTCTTTAAGCTGCAATTGAAGTGACAATATGAACAATGCCCACATTTGAAGTTACCTCTAGGGATCATTCTTTCCAACCAAGTACTAGGTGGTCTAGTATATCTGTTCCTAACTAATACATCTTAAATGGTTCTGCTTTTCCTGAAATAAATAATCGGTTGTCTTTCTACCAGTTCACCTAACCCCGCATCTCCCTCTAACAGGTGCCGGTTATTCTGTATAGCAGTGCGTATTGCTGATACCATTGGGCTGTGTTTTGTTTTGTTTTAAAAAATTTTTTATTGTTTCAAGTACAAACACAGTACATACTGTCCATAAACAACACAGTATAAAGTACATAAACATACATAGGAGCAGAGAAACTAGATATCCTGCCAATAAAACAGTAATGTAGTCTTCCATGAGTCAGCACTTAAGTGTCTGGAGCATCTACATACTCGCCATAACTATCAATCAATACGGGGAGCAGCCATGTTTACAAGTGACCACCTTCTTAGCATGATGGAGGCTTCAGGTGCAAGTTAGGTCACCCTTTGTCTAATCTCCCAAGCGTGCCTTTTAGTCTTCCTGTTAGATACCGTTTGGTGAGCTTGAAAGGGGACATCAGATTATCAATTTCTAAATCCGAAAAGTTCCTTAACACAAAGCCTGTCCACTTTTAAAAAAATCTGCCCACTAAAATTTATTTGTGTTTTTCTGTTTCCTTTTTTTCTATAGTCAGTAAGCCCCTCATATCATGCAGAATCATTTCCCTAGATGGGACCATGGGCCTCCAGCCAATTTTGCAATATCAGTCTCTTTGTAACCATGCTTAATACATAAAAAATAGCTGGTAGCCTCTTCTCTGTTGAACCTGTTGTTCCCATCTCCTCCCAATAATGGAATAAATATGTCAGGGGTTTCAGGGGAATATCAAGATTACATGTATCCCCAGCTATACTTTTTACATGGCCCTATAGGGAAACGACCTGCGGGCAAGACCATAAACCATGAAACAAATCTGTTCGTGGCATCTAACACTTCGGACAGCTGGTCATTCTATTGGGCCTACTGGGGTCTGGAGGTATATTAAAAGCATATATGGCATTGTGCATTATACGAAAATGGGTATCTCTCCACGACTCATTCACCACTGATTTTCTCATCACCCACCATCCGAGCTATATCTTATCGCTCACCTCCTGGTCCTCCAATATGCGCGCCCATGATCTAAAAGCCAGCGAGGGCAAACCATCTCCAGGAAACTCTATAACCCGAGAATATATGGATGAGATGGATTGGGGCCTGTTCCTCTGTTTAAGATCTTATATAAATCATTGTGTTTAGCCTAACTTGCAGGGTCGGCCAACCTGTCGTTAAGAAATTTATGTATCTGAGCATACTGTATGTTTTGGAATGAACTTAGACCATGTTTCTCTTTAATTTCCTGACAAGTCAACCATCTATTGTTTGTCTCGTTAATCAAGTGTTGAGCCCTAAAAATCCCCTTCCTTTTCCATTCTCTAAATAAACTGTTGCTTCTGCCATGCTCGAATTCTGGGTGGTTCCACAACTGTAAGTACTTGGATACTCTATAACATAACCTAAACTGCTTTCTGATAGCCTTCCAAGCTGACCAGGTGTGCCTAAAGAGAGCAGAATTACGTAAGTTCATGGGGACATCACTGAGTCTCACATGTAGCAGGGTACCCGGATCCCATGGTAGACAAAAATTCCTCTCTAGTATGTAATCTGAATGGAAACTAGTGCCCCTGATCCAATCAATGATATGTCTCAAAAGACATGACAAGTTATATAGCCTGATATCTGGGAGATTCATTCCACCTTTCCATTTCAGAGCCATGAGCTTTTTAAGCTCTATTCTAGGACGCTTGCCTTGCCACAAGAAGCGTGACATTTCACTATACTGATGTCCGCCTGTTTAATCAGAAGGGGCAGCGTTTGGAGGGGGTAGAGGAGTCTCGAAAAACTCATCATCTTAATTAGGTGTGCTCTTCCTAGCAGAGACACAGGCAGAGTGTGCCATCTGAGCAATTCTTATATTATTTTGGACAACAAAGGTGCATAGTTCAGTCTGTATAGGGAATCCGCTTTATGACCTATCTTAATACCTAAATAGGTGATATGCGTACTGGCTATTGGTATGCCACAGCTTTACCTGCGGTTTGCGGCGGCGATCGGTGGTGCCATCAGGTCCCCATGCGGCTGTGGGGGGTACCCGATGGCATAGAAGGCATCGCACTGCCTTCCGGTGACGAGCCTGTGAGATCCAGCCCCTGAATCTCACAGGCCGGAAGCTGTATGAGTAATACACACAGTATTACTCATACAGCCAATGCATTCCAATACAGAAGTATTGGAATGCATTGTAAAGGATTAGACCCCCAAAAGTTCAAGTCCCAAAGTGGGACAAAAAAGAAAGTGAAAAAGAAAGTTGAAAAAAGAAAGTTTCCCCCCAAAAAAATTAAAAGTTTCAAGTAAAAATAAACAAAAACGTCATTTTCCCCAAATAAAGTTAAAAAAAGTTGGTAAAGAAGCATAGCTTGACACAAGTGTCTTGCAGCGATCTACGGGTATCTTCGCCCATTTTTCATGGGCAAAAGCCTCCAGTTCAGTCACATTCTTAGGCTTGCGCGCTGCAACTGCTTTCGTTAAGTCCCACCAGAGGTTCTCAATCGGATTTAAGTCTGGTGACTGCGATGGCCACTTCAAAATGTTCCAGCCTTTAATCTGCAACCATGCTCTAGTGGACTTGGAGGTATGCTTGGGATCATTGTCCTGTTGAAAGGTCCAACGTCTCCCAAGCCTCAGGTTTGTGTCGGACTGCATCACATTTTCATCCAATATCTCCTGGTACTGAAGAGAATTCATGGTACCTTGCACACACTGAAGCTTCCCTGTACCTGTAGAAGCAAAACAGCCCCAAAGCATGATTGACCCCCCACCATGCTTCACAGTAGGCAAGTGTTCTTTTCTTCATAGGCCTTGTTCTTCCTCCTCCAAACATAGCGTTGATCCATGGGCCCAAACAGTTCTAATTTTGTTTCATCAGTCCACAGAACACTATCCCAAAACTTTTGTGGTTTGTCCACATGACTTTTGGCATACTGCAGTCGACTCTTCTTATTCTTTGGAGACAGCAAGGGGGTGCGCCTGGGAGTTCTGGCATGGAGGCCTTCATTACGCAGTGTGCACCTTATTGTCTGAGCTGAAACTTCAGTACCCACATCTGACAAATCTTTTTTCAGTTCCTCAGCAGTCACACGGGGACTTTTCTCCACTTTGCGCTTCAGGTAGCGCACAGCAGTCGAAGTCAGCATCTTCTTTCTGCCACGACCAGGTAGCGTTTCAACAGTGCCCTTTGCCTTGAATTTGCGAATGATGCTTCCTATGGTGTCTCTTGGTATGTTTAACATCTTTGCAATCTTCTTATAGCCATTGCCCTTTCTGTGAAGAGAAATCACCTCATCTCTTGTCTTCCTGGACCATTCTCTTGACTTCACCATGTTTGTAAACACACCAGTAAATGTCTAGAAGGAGCTGGGTATCACAGCCCTTTTAAATCTGCCTAATTGATGCTTATTATGCTTGATTGCTGCTCCTTGACATCCACAGGTGTTTTCAATACCTGATCGAAAACACTTGAATGAACCTCTGTTCTTAAGAGTGATAGCCTTTAAGGGGTTGAATAATTGTGTCAATGAAGAAATCACAAAAAAAACATTTAATACTGTATTACAAAAACAATTGATGTCATTTTAGTTGCATTTGGTTCTTTAAAAAGTCCTTGTAAGATTTCATTCTGAACACAATTACAAATGTACACTAAATTCCCTAAAACCCTTTACAGCATTGGGAGTTGAATAATTTTGAACACAACTGTAGGTCCTGGTTTATTAGGGAGATCGGGCGATACGAGACCGGTTCCTCCGGAGGCTTGCCCTCTTTTGGAATCATTCTTATATGCGCCATATTCATTTGGACCGTGGAATTCTCCCCTTTTAAAATATCATTGCCAACACAGGACAACAACGGGGAGATCTGTACCTTCAACATTTTATAAAAGTCCCCCGAATACCCGTCGGGTCCCGGAGCTTTGTCACTCGGTAAACTGGTGATTGTGGACTGTATTTCTTCTGCAGTAAAGGGTTTGTTTAGATTAGCCAACTGTTCTGGAGATATTGTGGACAGTCGTGTTTCCTCTAAAAAGACTGGTTCACTGTCCCTACAATCATTGGGTTTGAAGTATAGAGAGGAGTAAAAGTCTCTAAATATCCCAAAAATTTCCTGGGGGGTAGATTTCAGATCCCCCTTGGGGCTACGCAATTGGTAAATAGGGTTTGTCAACCTGCGTCCTTTAGCTAGGTTAGCTAATAGCTTTCCCGCCTTGTTCCCGTATTTATGGAGCTCCAACTCCCATTGAGACTGATAAAAACTCTCTCTCTTTGTTGCCCACCCCCCAAACTCTCTCCTTGCCTCTATCCAGGCCTGCTTGCTTTGATGTGACTGAGTCTCTACAAACTCTCGATATGTTCTTTGTACCTCCTTACTAGTTTTGACATACTGCATTTTGGTCGCCTTTTTAATTCCCGCTACATATCAAGACCGCTTTGCCTGCCTCCTAAAACAGCATTGGGTTGGTAGCATAATCATGGTTTAAAGAGCTATATTCTAGCCACCACCCTCTCAGTAGCTCAGCAAAGGAGTCATCCTTTGCTAAAAAGGGGGGAAATCTCCAAATGTACTCTTGGTCTCTAGGTATCCCATCCAACAAGTTCAAAATTACTGGGGAATGGTCCGATATCACTAGTTCACCAATGTGTATCTCCCGCACCCTAGGGAAAATCTGGTTGCCCACCAGCCAATGATCTATTCTGGACCAAGGGTCATGTGCGTGGGAGTAGTGGTGAAACTCCCTCTCATCTGGGTGTGCTGTTTTCCACGCGTCAAGTAGGGCCGCATCCTCAATCAAGGGTGTCAACCCCCCTCCTCCCTTCCCTGCCCCAGGGGTCAGTGACTTCACCATGTACCTGCGGTCTTCCTCAGTGCGCATCACCTCGTTCAGGTCCCCACCCAATATCTTATTTTTCACCTGATCTTGCAAGAGTTTATCCCGCAGGGAGAGGAAAAAATGTTTTTGTTTTACATTAGGTGCATATACATTATATATATTAAGGTCGCCTTCTGGCTCTTTGAGACACACCACCAATATTCTACCCTCATCATCTACGTATTGACTGTAAACTCTATGCATCAATTTTTTATGCACCAGTGTAATGACACCTGCCTTGCCCTGTAACGTCAGAGATCCAAAGACCTTCCCTACCCATAACTTGGACAGTCTATGAAAATCTGATTCTACAAGATGTTTCTCTTGTAATAAAGTAATATCTGCTCCCAACCTCCTAAGATGCCTCAACACCATCATGCGCTTTTGCGGTGATCGCAAGCCTTTAACATTCCACGTGATCAACTTAACCATCGTATAAGTAATACAACCCCTTCTTTGTGCTGAAAATACTCATGGTGTTCCCTCTCCCTTTTACAGTATTGACAAACCTAAGCTTAAACCTTGAGAGAAAAAAAAAAAACATGTCATGAGAACATAGACAACTTAAAACATATAGAAATATCATATCGTGGACTTCGCCTTTTTCTGGCATCTTGTGACGCTCCAATTCCTCCCAGCGTAGTAACTTTGGGGAAGACAATCAGGCTTCTCAAAATGTCCCACCAGGACTCATGTTCCTGTAATGAAGCGGCAGATTGCAACAGAACAGTACATTTGCGCTTGTTTCTTCTTTGAACTTTTGCCACGGAGGGGGTGTCATCCCCACCACGTTTCGCTGTTTCTGAGGATGTTTCTGGAGACTTTTTCTGGGTGGGTCCCTGGGTACTCCTGGATCCTCCCTCCCGCGATCCGGTTGATACGATCCCTGGGCAAAAAAAGCCTCAGCCTCCGCCACTGAGTCAAAGGTCTTGTAAGAACCATCCGCGCACCTTGCGCGCAACACCGCCTGATACATTAATTGGAAGCGAATATTGCGTTGATACAGCGATGTACAGAGGGTACTGAAGGCCTTCCTGCGCTTTGTAACCACTGCCAAGTAATGGCTAAAGAGCATGATTTTGTGCCCCTGGTATTTTAACGGTTCCCATTTGCGCCCGGTAAGATCTAATGATCTCTTCCTTATCGTTAAAGTCCAGATACTTCATTTTTATCTGGTGCGGTCTAGGGGGATTTGCCCTGTGTCTATTATCGCCTTCTGCTGTCGCAAGACGGGGACCCAGGCGGTGCACCCGTTCCACCTTTTTTGGGGTGGCCGCAAGTCCCAAAGCTCTAGGCAATTCCACCTCACAATTGCGCTTGAGCTCTGCAGCCGGGACGCTTTCAGGTCAGCCTACCAAACGCAAATTGCTCCGGCGTGACCGATTCTCCAGATCGTCGACTTTGTCCCTCAGCTCTTCTATTGTGCGCTCAAGTATGGCCACCTTATTATTTGTGCCACTAAGATCTTCCTCCACACAGGCTGTACGCTGTTCCAGCTCCTCCAATCTATATCCCTGCTGCGTGAACGCTTCCTGCAGGTCTGACAGAGCTGCCTGAATTGTGGCCGACAGGGAAACATTTAAATTAGGGGCTAAATGGCTGGCTACTTCCAGCGCCAGACTTTTCATGTCCGTGGCTGGGGATGAGTTAGTCCCAAACAAGTCCTCCTGAGAGAGGGCTGGACGGGGTTCAGTGGGCCCATTTACCAGCTTCTCAGCGCTGTGCTGCGGCGCCATCTTGGACACGCTGCTCACTTGTCTGTCGCCGGAGTCTTCTCCGTCGTTCGGTTTTTTACCGCTCCGCAGAATATACCTCTCCATACGACTCGGTGGATCTTGCGGGGAGATCCTCGCTGTGGCAGCAGAATGCCTGGACGGTTGGAGAGGGGTTTTTTTTCACCGGGAGGTGTAGCAGAGCTCTTCTAGCCGCGTCTCTTCATCCCAGCGCCGGAACCGGAAGTCCCCATTCGGCTGTGTTTAAAAGAAAATGCAGACCTCTTTTCAGGAGTGGAGGGACCTTTTTTTTGTAGGAGTGGAGCAATGTGATTCTTCTCAGACGACTTTTTTTTACACTATATAAGTGGAAGCTGTCAAAATGTAACAAAGCGTTGGTGGCAGTGGGCTTTCTGCATCCTTCTGTTACAATACTTCCATTATGTATCCTTACCAGCACATCAAGGAAGTCCAAAAATTCCTCACTAAAATGTGAGGTGAAGTTCATGTTCATTTTTTTAGAATGATTAGGTAGCTCACAAAATCATGAAACGCAATATCATCACCTGACCAGACGATAAATATATTGTCCACATAATGAAGGAATAACTTGATGTGCTGGACGTATGGATTCTGAACCGAAAAAACAAAAGTGTCATCAAACACGACGAGAAACATATTGGCGACAGTACAAGCGACAGGTGTACCCATCGGCGTACCCACCTTTAGATGGTACCACTTGCTATCAAAGGTAAATGCACTGAGGGTCAAAACAAAGGTCAGTGCTTCCCTAATGAATTCTAGAAACTCCCCGCTCTTCTCTGTAGTCTCTAATATCCTACAAACAGAATGTACCCCTAGATCTTGTGGGATACAGGTGTAGAGGCTTTCTTCGTGGCCAATTTGTAGTCATCATGCCACTCAAACCCATAAAGCTGTTTCAAAAATTTGTTGGTGTCCTTTAAATACGAAGGTTTTCTTCTCAGAATGGGGCGTAATAGCCAGTACACATACTTTGACGTGGCTCAGTTCCCAAAAGGATATTATGGTTAAGCCAGCTGCCAAGAGGGGCAACATCATTCTGATGATATTATTGTCAGACAGTGCTACCTATTTCCCGTTAACTAATGACCTTACTATTAAATATCTATCCCAATTGCAGACCCTTTTACGAGTTCATGTGGAGAGGGGGATCCTCTCCAGGAGAATGGCTGAGAAGCTCTTTTCCTCTTATCCACGTAAACCAAGTTGGTATTTTCTACTGAAAGTACATAAGTCCCCAGAGCACCCTCCGGGGCGCCCTATTGTGGCAGGTATTTGTTCCGTCACAGAACCCCTGTCAAAGTATGTGAACTGGCTATTACGCCCCATTCTGAGAAGAACACCTTCGTATTTAAAGGACACCAAGCAGCTTTATGGGTTTGAGTGGCATCATGACTACAAATTGGCCACGAAGAAAGCCTCTACACCTGTATCCCACAAGATCTAGGGGTACATTCTGTTTGTAGGATATTAGAGACTACAGAGAAGAGCAGAGAGTTTCTTTAATTCATTAGGCAAGCACTGACCTTTGTTTTGACCCTCAGTGCATTTACCTTTGATAGCAAGTGGTGCCATCAAAAGGTGGGTACGGCGATGGGTACGCCCATCGCTTGTACTGTCGCCAATATGTTTTTCGTCGTGTTTGAAGACACTTTCGTTTTTTCGGTTCAGAATCCATACGTCCAGCACATCAAGTTATTCCTTCATTATGTGGACAATATACTGTATTTATCGTCTGGTCAGGTGATGATATTGCGTTTCATGATTTTGTGAGCTACCTAATCATTCTAACAATATGAACATCACATTTTAGTGAGGAACGTTTGGACTTCCTTGATGTGCTGGTGAGGATACATAATGGAAGTATTGTAACAGACGGATGCAGGAAGCCCACTGCCACCGACGCTTTGTGACATTTTGACAGCTTCCACTTATATAGTGTAAAAAATAGCCGTACCATACGGTCAGTTCATCCGTCTGAAAAGGATCAACTTTCACAAAGCAAAAAGACATGAGTTGTGTGCACGGTTATTACAACGAGGGTATCCCCATGCATTGCTAGATGAGGCACTCAGTCGAGCATCACAAATACAAAGGGGCACATTGTTCCACTCCCACAAAAAAAGGTCCCTCCACTCCTGAAAAGAGGGCTGCATTTTAAAGCCCAATGGTATCAGCAATACGCACTGCTATACAGAATAACCAGCACCTGTTAGAGGGAGATGCAGGGTTAGGTGAACTGGTAGAAAGACAACCGATTATTTCTTTCAGGAAAAGCAGAACCATTAAAGACGTATTAGTTAGAAGCAGATATACTAGAATATTAGTGACTGCAGCTTAGCTGCATTGTGTAAAGGAGGTCCTGTCTCCATATAAACTTGGTCTGCTGTTCTGTATCTCCCTCGTGCTTTACAATGCAGCACCGCCTGTTCAATTTTGCTGCTGTGTGTAAGTGGAAGGTCAGTACGTGGAGAGATGATTAGGTTACAGTAAGGACAGAAGAAGCTGCTGCATGTAGATGGGGGAGGGGCATTAATAAGAGGGAGGGGCCTGGGGAGCTGCTTTCATCAGCCATTGATTAGTAAACTCTTGACTCCTCCTCCTGCATGGGGCAGGACTCGCTGCGGGAGGAGAGGTTTTGGGGAAGTTGCTTGGGGTGTTTCCAAATGTTGCACCTAGTAGTTATGCCCTTGGGTACAGTAAGGCCCCATAGACTACTTTGGGGCTGTAATATGGGTGCGTACCACTTGCATATTACTTTGTTGTCAATGGGTGGCCGAAATGAAATGGACTCTATAATTTAGACAACCCCTTCGTAATCACCAGTGTGGGCACAACACAAAAATACATGATCTCATATACTGTAGACCTTCTTATGAGAAGGATGAGGCCATGTCAATGCAATCAATGATGGACAGGAAGACATAAAAAATAAAAATCACTGACAGAATTGCCATTTTTATCCACTTCATCTCAACAAAAACTGTTATAAAAAGTTATACCAAAGAAAGTACAGACTGTTCCGCAAAAAACAAGCTCTCACACAACTACATTGGTGAAAAAATAAAAATGTCATGGTCCCTAAAATCAATTTCAGCAAATTACATGTTAGAAAATCCTGATACCGTTCCTTCCTTTCTAAATGCTGCCATCTCCCCAAACTGCGGTTTACGACCACATACTGTATATGCTGTTGCCGGTTTCAAGAAAAAATGCATAATAAATTGTGGGATGCATTTTCTCCTGTTTCCCCTTGAGAAAAAAAAAAAAAATGGGGCTAAAGCAACATTATATGGGAAATAAAAGTTAATTTTTCATTTTCACAGCCATGTGTTTCTAAATTATATGAAACACTTGTTGGGTCAAAACATTCACTTCACTTATAGATTTATTCCTTGAGGGGTGTAGTTTCCAAAATGGGTTCACTTTTTGGGTTTTTCTTTTTAGGGGTACCTCAGGGTCTCTTCAAATGTGACATTGCACCTGAAAACTATTGCAGCAAAATCTGCCCTCTGTTAACAATATGGCTCTTCTTTCCTTCTGCGCCCTGCCATGTGCCCATACAGCAGTTTACAATCACATTTGAGGTGTTTCTGTAAACTGCAGCATCAGGGTAATAAATATTGAGGTTTGTTTGGCTGTTAACCCTTCCTGTAAAAATTGATCAAAATGGAAAATCTGCACAAAAATATTAAATATTAAAATTTTCCCTCCATTTTGCTTTAATTCTTGTGGAATACCTAAAGGGTTAACAAAGTTTGTAAAATCAGTTTTGAATAACTTGAGGGGTTTAGTTTCTAAAATGAGGTCATTTATGGGTGGTTTCTACTATGTAAGCCCCAAAAAGTGACTTAATAACGGAACTGGTCCTTAAAAAAGTAGGTTTTGGAAATTTTCTTTAAAAAATTTAAATTTGCTTCTAAACTTTTAAGCCTTTTAACTTCCTGAAAAAATAAAATGACATTTAAAAAATGATGCCAACATAGTCGTATGTGGAATGTAAAGTAATAACAATTATGAAGTATCACTATCCGTCTTAAAAGCAGAGACATTCTAATTTTGAAAATAGCAAACTTTTTCAAAATTGAAATTTTTTTATTTTTCCAAGCATAAAGGTAAACATTATCAACTAAAATTCACCACTAACATAAAGTATGATGTGTCACGAGAAAACAATCTCAGAATGGCCTGTATTAGTAAAAGCGTTCCAAAGTTATTACCAAATAAACTGACACATGTCAGATTTGAAAAATGGGGCTCCGGCATTTGGTCCAAACTGGCTGTAGCTTGAAGGGGTTAACAAGGCCCAATAACTCCTACAGAATCAGTTTGGGGACTTTGATGGCCTGCAGCCCACCGCTGCTGTTCTCTTTGCAGAGTACAGTGTGCTAAAGAAGGCTGTACAAATCCACTACAACAAGGACAGGGTGGACTGGCTGACCACCTGCTTCAAAAATGGCGATATCCTAGTGGCCGACAGCATCAAGACCAGCAATTTGCCTCTATCTGTTTGCGAGCAGATTAATAACATCTACAGTGTAGTGGTCACTGAGTCCCTGAAACATCTAAAATTTCTCAATGTAGATCAGCAGAGAAACACCTATGACTGTGGGGTTTTCGCCATAGCATTTGCCTTGGAGTTTCTGGCAAATGACGGAGAACCCACGGCGATCTTCCAGCACAACGTGATGAGAGATCATCAAAATCCTGCCTGCAGAATGGCAGGATCACAGGCTTTTCCAAAAAGGTCAATTAGCGACTCCATGTCTTTCTTGACATGTCGAGTCTATGATGGGCCAAGAGATTGCCCTGATATTACCGAAACAGACCTGGATCTTCTATGTCACCAAAGCTGCAATCTCTACCCAACCCCAGATTACAACTGCTGACCCATGGTACAGGTCTAGAACCCACAGACTTGTTGGCATCTGTAAGTAACCAGTGACTTTTCTAAGTTTGATCATCACCATGCACTGATTGTAATAATGTTTTCTCATGTAAAAATATATGTATATGTAGTAAGTACTTAGACAACCACCAAAGGTTTGGGATAATCACACCCCACAAAACACTGGCCTTTTAGCCTATGGTCCTCATAACTTTGCTGTGTAGGTATAGTTATACCTATTAATGAGGGGGGTATCTTAATGTATATTTTTAACTCAGTCCCAGAGACCTGATTATCAGGTAGTTGTGTCCCGGGCACATGTGTCAGACTATCAGATGATAGGGACCGCATCCATGAGAAGACCTTGTATCTTTATTGGATATATTGATGATTTGTAATTTTTCTGCTTCTTGATATTTGAGGAGTTTTCTGTATAATTTGGACACAGCAGTATCTACTGGTCACCACTGGAAATAAAAACAGCCTGGGGTTAAGAGGGCAATTGTAGCAGATTGGATCACCAGAGGTCTGAGACCTAACAAGGTGCAGAATAAACCATATCCTGATCTTCCCCAGTGACCCCTGCTAGAAGGTATTGGTCTTAAGAACCAAAAAGAGCCCTAAATAAGGTAAGATCCTTGTTACAGGAGTCATAAAATGTAATGTGATTTTTGACAGGAGCTCATATTAATAACAGACATGATGCCAAGTTCTGGAGACACCAGAGTGATGACACAGAATAATTTAGGGTTTAGATTCTCCACAAAGATGAGCAGGGCAAAAACCATCCAAATTGCCTGATACATGGCATATAAGTATTAGAAAATTCTAACTGCCTGAAGTCACCACTAGGGGGAGCTCCCATTGACCTTGATATGTAGATCACCTTGAACAATGGCTCCCAGATTTTTAACCATGGAAGTGTATAAGAAGGGGTTTTGGCGATATGTATCAGGAAAACTGAGCTCCAAACCCTAAAAAGATATATGAAAATAAATCAGCCCACAATTATAAGGTGTATTATGTTTATGTTGGATACAACAGTGGTTGCCAGAACAAAAATAACAGCTATAACAGTCAATGACAATGATAAGCATTGGCATTGCTGTTAGAAACATGGGCCCAAGTTTAAAGGGTTTCTACCATCAGAATTTCTGTTATGTAGCTGACTGACATTAGCGATGTGCTAATGTCAGCACTACATAACAGTGTGTTTTTTACATTTGTCCCTGCAGCCGTTCTGCTAAAATACAGACTTTTACAATATGCTAATGAGCCTCTAGGTGCTATGTTAGTGTAGATTCAGCACCTAGAGGCTCGAAAAACTAACCATGTATCCCGCCCAGGTCCTCCGTTCTGCCCGCCCCGCTCCTCTTGATTGATGTCCAAGTTCCATGCATCGTTGAGGAAATCCCGCGCATGCGCCGTTCACTTCTGTATTCACAGTGAGTCACAGTGAGGAAGCCGGCACCAGGAGCGCGGCCTTCACTCACTGCACCTGCGCCGAATACAGAAGTGAACAGCGCAGGCGCAGGATTTCCTCATTAGCATATTGTACAAGTGTGTATTTTAGCAGAACGGCTGCAGGGACAAATGTAAAAAACACACTGTTATGTAGTGCTGACATTAGCACATCGCTAATGTCAGTCAGCTACATAACAGAAATTATGATGGTAGAAACCCTTTAATACAGTTAAAGGGATTACAATGACTCACAGTGACCGGGAGTAAATTGTGTCTCACTTACATATAATTTTCCACTGCTTCATGTTCAGTCATAATTAGTTATATTTTTTGCATCTGCAGATCACTGTACCAGAGCGGGGGTCTCACTGTGTCCCTACAATGAATATGGGATACAGCTGGAGGTGATGACTCTACCACAAGTCAAAAACATGGTGTCCACCGTGTCGGGATCAGAGGACCTGAGCTTCAGCAAGAGGCAGATTCCGGGCTCGGTCTCTGCACTCACCCATCGGACTTTCTGCAGTCAGACGTATTCACTAAAGAAGCTAGTTTCCTGACAAAGGCAGATTCCAGACTTGGTCTCTGCAATAACCACTGGACTTGACATTAACCGGACTCTCCGCATACAGATGTATTCACCAAAGAAGTGAGTTTCCTGCTGCATTAAAAGGCAGTTTCCGGACTCGGTCTCTGCATTTATCACTGTACTTCTCATTCACTGGACTTTCCGCAGTCAGGTGCATTCACCGAAGAAGCGATTTTCCTGCTGCATCAAAAGGCAGATTCCAGGCTTGGTCTCCGCAAAAGTCAACGCACTTGACATTCACCATTGATTCAAGGAAAAATCTACCGCCCTTGTCACGTGTCATCATTTTCCTCCACTGCCTAGGGGAAGGGCAGTCATTCAGCCATGGTTCCCTAGAGGTTTCCTCCACTGCGGGGGGTTTCTCTCCTGAGTGCCGAAGGCCCGACTCTACATGAGTCAAAGGCCCATCATCAACAGGGCCACATTTCAGACGAGTGCCCTGACTTCTAATGAGAACATCTACTGTACATTTGCTACCTTGCAGTTAATAAAGAAGTCAGTGTATATTAAGTAGTGGTGTGTCTGAGCCTCTTTATGAATCTTCCTAGTCAACTGGATGGGGGTGCAGGGTGTCAGACCTCTGCTAATCAGATGGTGATGGTTTTTCTTGGTTTTACAGCTTAGCTTATTTTTTTTATCCCCTACCTACAGGATAGGGGATAAGTATCTAATCGGTAGAAATTACTGGGTCACCCATGATCATGAGAACGAGGGTCCTGTGTTCCCTAAGAATGGAATGGTAGGTCAGCCATGTTCCCTTCTGCTTCAGTCAATGTCTATGGGACTTCTGGAAATAGCTGAGCATTGTACTCAGCTATATCTAGCAGTTGCATAGAGAGTGAACAGAGTAGCTATGTGCACACTTGACATGCAACTTCATTCATAAGGGGACACAGGATCCAGTTCTCGTGATCAGTGGTGGTCCCAGATATTCTGTGGATAGGGGAAAGTTTTGTATTGACAGAAACTATCTCTGGCCACATACCCACTGAAGTCAAAAAATGTAACATAGACCACATCCATATTTTTTGCGGATCCGCGATTTGCAGACAGCAAAACATATATGGTTGTGTGCATGGGGCCTTATACAGATTCTACAAAAAAATAATAATTAAGAGGTACAGTCAGCAGTGTACCTCCAACAGGGGCAGACCACACATCTGCTATGGGGTCCCCGCCTCCTAATTACACTTAATTCTCGTTCCTGTCTTGAGTCCCTGTCTGGGGCTCAGGCTCTGCTTTCCAGCTCCCTGCTTCCTCTGTCCTGTCCTCAGGGCCCCCCTTTACTCAGCACATCATCAGTGGCTAGCGCTGCAGCCACTGGAGTCCCAACTAGCGCTCTATGTTGTCTCACTGCTGGGTGCTGAGCTGGGTTTGGGTTTTGCACAGAATCCTGCGTTTTTGCATGTTAGTGACGGTCATTATCTGCATTTTCATTCACCTTGTCAGTTTGCATGTTGACTCATTTTTCTCCCAAATCACAGTTCTATGACTGCAGTGCGTGAACACGGCCTTACAGGAGACTTTATTGTAGTGGATACCCCTGCAGATGTGTCATGCACAGATGACCCCTAATAGGCTGCTGGTCTCAAAAATTCCCATTACAATATATCTTAGATACTTCTTAGAACAGCATATGTAAATGTGTAGATTTCTGGTTTCTTACTCCCCTTCTCTTAATTCCAATCCCATCCCATCCCTTGGTTGAACTTAATTGACACGTGTCTCATTTTCACGGTTAGAATGCTTCTACGGCCAGTTTCACATGAGTGTTATGTGCCTGCTTTTCTGTTTCCATGCTGCCAAATGAGTGGATCGGTACAGGAGGGGGAGGTAGTTGATACAGCACTGGCGTGTATGGGCTCATGAATCCTGCCCGTGGGACCTATTAAGAGATTCTATGAAGTGAACCCTTTAACAACCCATAATGGATTTATCCATCATCGGTGGGCATCCATGGGGTGGGCTCACAAGATGATCCCATGATGATGCGGTGAGTGCAAGCTGTATAATACTGCTGACACCCGGTTGCAATGACCTGGATTGGTCACATGTCTCAGATGCGGCAGTCAGCAGCAACTGCAGCAGCTGAGTGATTAGACAGAGGGATCTTGACTAGCCCCTGAAGTGGGGGTTGCACGGAAGGGTGGGGTTTACAAGGAAGTTGGCAACGGGCCCAGCCTTTTCTAGTTACGGCCCTGCGGTCTGCAGTTTGCTAAAGATCACCTGGACAAGCCAGAAGGCTACTGGAACAATGTTTTGTGGACAGATGAGACCAAAATACAGTAGAACTTTTTGGTTTAAATGAGAAACATTATGTTTGGAGAAAGGAGAACACTGCATTTCTGCATAAAAACCTCATCCCATCTGTGAAACACTGTACTTGTAGTAATATGATTTGGGCCTTTGCTGCATCTGGGCTATTAAAGCTTCCCATCATTGATAGAACAATGAATTCTGAAATATACCATCTCAAGAGAACGTGGGTCATGAAGAAAGGCAACGATCCTAAGCACAAGTCGTTCTACCAAAGAATGATTAAAAAAGAAAAAAGTTAAAGTTTTGGAATGGCCAAGTCAAAGTCCTGACCTTAATCCAATAGAAATGTTGTAGAACAACCTGAAGTGAGCAGTTCATGGTGGGAGGAAACCCACCAACAGAACAGAGTTGAACCTGTTTTGAACAGAGGAATGAGCTCAAATTCCTCCAAGCCGATGTGCAGGACTAAAAAACAATTACTGGAAACGTTTAGTTGCAGTTATTGCTACACAATGGAGGGGTCACACCAGTTACTGAAAGCAAAGGTTCACATACTTTTGCCACTGACAGACGTGGGATGTTAGATCATTTTCCTCAATAAATAAATGACCAAGTCTAATGCTTTTTACTCATTTGTTTGAGTTGGCTATCTGTATCTACTTTTAAGACTTGTGCGAAAATCTGATGAAGCTTTAGGTCAAATTTATGCAGAAACATAGAAAATTCTGAATGGCTCACAAACTTTCAAGGACCGCTGTATATAGTGAGTCCAGATATCCTGGCTATTAGATGTCCATAGTCAATTAAACAAGATAAATGGGGCTTCCACTATGTTCCCACATGGAGCCTCTGTATTTTGTTAGGCACTGGCGGCAGTGATGCATCACAAGATGGTATTGGATTGCCCCTTAGGCATGTGCAGTATACCATCATGTCTGGGATATCAACATTACCATGCTGGGGCATATTTGAACTAGAGAATTCACATGCTGGATTGAACGCAAACTGTGTTATTCAAGACATCGGATGACTAAGTCCCTATTATCCCACATTGGTATTTACTACTACCCCATCCTTTTTTATTTATATCAGGGATGCTCAACCTGCGGCCCTCCAGCTGTTGTAAAACTACAACTCCCACCATGCCCTGTTGTAGCTGATAGTCATAGGCTGTTCAGGCATGCTGGGAGTTGTAGTTTTGCAACAGCTGGAGGGCCACAGGTTGAGCATACCTGATTTATATGGCGAACACCTACGTACCAAAAACACATCACAGAAGTAAAAATGATATATACATTTTTATTAGATATCATTAAAAATAGACATTAAACAATTCATAAAGAACTTTCTGCGAAAATGCTTGTAGACGCCCTTCTCATCTCCCGCCTAGACTACTGCAAAATTCTCCTCTGTGGCCTTCCATCTAGCACTCTCGCACCCCTCCAATCTATCCTCAACTCTGCTGCCCGACTAATCCACCTCTCACCCTATTACTCCTCTGCCTCTCCCCTCTGCCAATCCCTTCACTGGCTCCCCATTGCCCAGGAATTCACTTCAAAGTACAAACAAATACATACAAGGCCGTCCACAACCTGTCCCCTCCCTACATCTCTGAGCTACTTTCCCGATACATCCCCACACGCACTCTCCGATCCTCACAAGACCTCCTTCTCTCCTCTTCTCTTATCGCCTCTTCCCACAATCCCCTCCAAGATTTCTCCCGCGCATCCCCGACACTCTGGAAATCGATACCCCAACATATCAGACTCTCACCTACAGTGGAATCCTTCAAAAGAAACCTAAAAACCCACCTCGTCAGACAAGCCTACAACCAGTGACCCTGCTGCCTCCATACCGCCATGACCAACTTCACCCGCACCTACTGTGTCCTTCTCCCATACCATGTAGATTGTAAGCCCTCACGGGCAGGGCCCTCTCTCCTTCTGTACCAGTCTGTAACTCGTCTTGTTTATGATTAGTGCAATTGTCTGTATTATGTATGTGCACCGCTTATCATATGTACAGCGCTATGGAATGAATGGCGCTTTAATAATAAATAATAATAATAATAATAAAGGAGTGACAGTCACTTGCAAAGAAAAAAAGGGGGAGGACAGCATAGGTGCACATATACAGACTATCATAAAGGAGTGCCTGAACTGAAATTATATATGAAAAATATATCCCGACAAAGTGCTAAGTGCTGTAAGGTGAAAGAAGTCTTCAAAGGTAGAATAAATTGCGTTGCGAATAGTACAAACATCAAATAATACTGACCACCAAGCTGGCTCCCAGCCCAACGCAAGTTTCACCTCTGGCTTCCGCCAAGGGGTATATAGGGGTATATACTCTTTGTTGGGATGTATTTTTTCATATATGATTTCAGTTCAGGCACTCCTTTATGATAGCCTGTATATGTGCACCTACGCTGAAACCCTTTTATGAATTGCTGTATGTCTCATTTTAATGACATCTAATAAAGTGATACATCATTTTATGCTTTTGTTGTGTGTTTTTGGTAGGTGCTCTCATGGCTTCTGTTACACTCCACTATCTATATACAGGGAGTGCAGAATTATTAGGCAAGTTGTATTTTTGAGGATTAATTTTATTATTGAACAACAACCATGTTCTCAATGAACCCAAAAAACTCATTAATATCAAAGCTGAATATTTTTGGAAGTAGTTTTTAGTTTGTTTTTAGTTTTAGCTATTTTAGGGGGATATCTGTGTGTGCAGGTGACTATTACTGTGCATAATTATTAGGCAACTTAACAAAAAACAAATATATACCCATTTCAATTATTTATTTTTACCAGTGAAACCAATATAACATCTCAACATTCACAAATATACATTTCTGACATTCAAAAACAAAACAAAAACAAATCAGTGACCAATATAGCCACCTTTCTTTGCAAGGACACTCAAAAGCCTGCCATCCATGGATTCTGTCAGTGTTTTGATCTGTTCACCATCAACATTGCGTGCAGCAGCAACCACAGCCTCCCAGACACTGTTCAGAGAGGTGTACTGTTTTCCCTCCTTGTAAATCTCACATTTGATGATGGACCACAGGTTCTCAATGGGGTTCAGATCAGGTGAACAAGGAGGCCATGTCATTAGATTTTCTTCTTTTATACCCTTTCTTGCCAGCCACGCTGTGGAGTACTTGGACGCGTGTGATGGAGCATTGTCCTGCATGAAAATCATGTTTTTCTTGAAGGATGCAGACTTCTTCCTGTACCACTGCTTGAAGGAGGTGTCTTCTAGAAACTGGCAGTAGGACTGGGAGTTGAGCTTGACTCCATCCTCAACCCGAAAAGGCCCCACAAGCTCATCTTTGATGATACCAGCCCAAACCAGTACTCCACCTCCACCTTGCTGGCGTCTGAGTCGGACTGGAGCTCTCTGCCCTTTACCAATCCAGCCACGGGCCCATCCATCTGGCCCATCAAGACTCACTCTCATTTCATCAGTCCATAAAGCCTTAGAAAAATCAGTCTTGAGATATTCTTGGCCCAGTCTTGACGTTTCAGCTTGTGTGTCTTGTTCAGTGGTGGTCGTCTTTCAGCCTTTCTTACCTTGGCCATGTCTCTGAGTATTGCACACCTTGTGCTTTTGGGCACTCCAGTGATGTTGCAGCTCTGAAATATGGCCAATCTGGTGGCAAGTGGCATCTTGGCAGCTGCACGCTTGACTTTTCTCAGTTCATGGGCAGTTATTTTGCGCCTTGGTTTTTCCACACGCTTCTTGCGACCCTGTTGACTATTTTGAATGAAACGCTTGATTGTTCGATGATCACGCTTCAGAAGCTTTGCAATTTTAAGAGTGCGGCATCCCTCTGCAAGATATCTCACTATTTTTGACTTTTCTGAGCCTGTCAAGTCCTTCTTTTGACCCATTTTGCCAAAGGAAAGGAAGTTGCCTAATAATTATGCACACCTGATATAGGGTGTTGATGTCATTAGACCACACCCCTTCTCATTACAGAGATGCACATCACCTAATATGCTTAATTGGTAGTAGGCTTTCGAGCCTATACAGCTTGGAGTAAGACAACATGCATAAAGAGGATGATGTGGTCAAAATACTCATTTGCCTAATAATTCTGCACGCAGTGTAGGTCCTGCCCATTTGTATAGGTGTTTGCTTTATGTGGAGGTAGTACATTGTAGTCTATGTATATTATAAGGATCAATCAATAGTGGAGTTTTATGTTCAGTGATTAGTATAGTAGAAGAAGTGCATAAAATGATGGATGAACGTAGCGCCATCTAATGATAGGAGATAATTCAGAACTATCAATAATGAGGCTTTCTAATGATAACATTGCATGTTTGGTACCAAAGTGATCCGATACAGTCAACCGACTTCCTTATGGACTATTGGACCGGTTTTTCTCTTTCTTTTCTAAATCTGATTATAATTGTATATGATATACTTGATCGTTTTAGCGCAATCTAATGTGATTACTGTGGATGGACGGATATGCAGCATGCTACATACAATAATTCTGCTTGTGAAATATCCGCCACGGATAGCTCCATGTGGCCATTCCACAAATTATAGAAAATGTGACATTCTGGTCCGGACGAGAATAGTCCTTTCTGTTGATGGGAGTGAGAAAACGTGGAATGCACACTGAAGGTATCCATTGCGGATCTGTTGTTTGCAGAACGAAATACGGACACAGCTGTGTGCATGAACCCTTAGGGTCTATCCAGATGGTGCGGTTGAGGTGCAGTTCCACAGCTAACCCAGTTGCAAAGCGATTTGTGAAAAAAACGCTTGTGGTTTTTGAGGTGCAGTTTTTTGGCTGTATGGGAAGAAAAGCACCTCATCTGAACAGACAACTCGGGGGCTTCTGCTGAAAGTTAACGCCTAGGCTCAGTAATTTAGACCTCCGGACTCTTAGGCTATGTAGACAACTACATCACAGGTTCTATATTATAAGCCCCTATTGCAGATTCCGTTAACAATAATGGACAAATCAGGTAGGATAAAATGTTGTTGCAAACCAGACAAACGCTTTTGTAGTCAATGCAGGTCTATCATGGGCAATACTATGGGTTTTTCCCCCCATTTTTCTGTTTGTAGATGTGAATGTAGCCTAAGGCTACTTTCACACTAGCATTTTTGCTGGATCGGGCAGGGCTCAGCAAAAACGCTTCCGTTACTGATAATACAACGGTCTGCATCCGTTATGAACGGATCTGGCTATATTATCTCTAACATTGCCAAGACCGATCCGTCATGAACACCATTGAAAGTCAATAGGGGACAGATCCGTTTTCTATTGTGTCAGCGTCTTGCTCTGCACCCCATAACGGAAAGAAAACCGAAGCATGCTGCGGTGTGCCCTCCAGTATGAGAACGCAACCAAACGGAACGGAATGCATTTTGGAGCACTTCGTTCTGTTCAGTTACATTTTGTCTCCATTGACAATGAATGGGGACAAAACGGAAGTTTTCCTGGTATTGAGACCCTATGACGGATCTCAATACCGGAAAATAGAAATGATAGTGTGAAAGTAGGCTTAGTGTGGTATACAAATAACGGACCACTCAGCCCTCAGTCTTGTACAGTAAGTCATCAGTCATTTGGAGACTACCATGGGTACAACTATAGAGGGTGTAGTTAGAGGTTGCCGTCACACTTGGGCACTGGCACCTGAGGGGGACCAAAGGCCCCTCTGCCACATAAGAAGACTCCAGTATTATATGTAGCACATGCAGTTACACTAGGGATGGGGGCTTCAAGCAAGTTACAGCCATATAAACCCGTCATTACGTTGCGGCACGCTCCTGACATTGGTTTTATAAAAAAAAAAATCATAGTCAATGACTATCAAGGTGAGTACAGAACACAGTATATCTAACATGTCACTCTAGCCCCCAGTACGTACCACACTCCAGCATATAAGATGGTTGGTTTCAGGATCTTCCACCAGAGTCCACAGCTTGGTGAGGAAGGCTGGCACGTTACTACAGTAGCCATCCATCGCCAGGGAGTTAGCAGATTCCTGCATGGTGGCAAATACATGCTACTCAAACTCCATGCCTGTCAGATGGTAGAGTGATAGGGAGAGCCGAGAGGGACCCATGTACTGAGGTCAGAGTGTCACAAAGAGAGTGGCTGCAGCTGATTCACACCACCAGGTCACACTGATAGACACTCAGCAGTAATTTGCTGGCACTGACCCCCTCCCCACTACGGGACAATGGCCAGTGATGCGCTATTCATACTCCGACCACAATGCTCTGAACAAACATGCAACATCATGTAAAGAGATCCCACACCACCCATTCAGTGCCCTCTGAATCACAGCACATAACTGGGGCAGTTCAGCATTTGCTATGGTTGGCACATAAACCTTGAGAAAAACTGCTCACATCGAAGTTATAGTCTATTTATCAAAATGTATGCATTCTTTTACTTGCATGGCACCAACCTGTTCTACGGCGGTGTACAACGAGGCATTCACGTCAGTGGGGCGATTAATCTAATTTCTCTGTTTCCAGGATCTGCACTTAGGTAAAATCAATGGCCAATAATATCAAGGTGAAGCCTACGTGGCGGCATGTGTCGTGCGACAAAAAAGGGTATGGCCACACAGCGACATTTGTCGCGCGACTAGCAAGTTGTGCGACATTTCATGTCATGTATTTCAACGGTGTTGCAAGGTGACAGCCACAAAAAAAATCTGGCTTGGATGGATTTTTTTGAGACTGTCGAGTGGCAGTCGCAGCATGTCACATTGGGACATCATTGAAATACATTACATGAAATATCACGTGACGTTCTTGTGGCTCGACACATGCCGTGTAGCCCTCGGCTAACATATGATAAGGCAAACCATGGAGAGAGGAACAAAGAGGGTCGGCCTGCGTGGGGATGGGAGAGGAGGTGTCTGAGAGTTGCCAAAAAGGATTTGGTAGATACTGATATAATCCTGTAGTTCACAGGAAGTCAGCCACACAGGAGAGACTGACCATATCTACACAGGAGAACAAGCTCTAGCCTGGAGGTTAGACTAAAATCACATGTCAAAGCTTCTCATAATGAAAGGGTCCAAAATGTATGAATACAACTGAGATGAAAGAATTTTGGCCGTGAGTTAGCATTATATGTAAAAAAAAAAGAAAAAACTTTGGGTGCTTCTTCAACCTTTTTCACTCTGTGTGGTACTATGATGTTACAGAGTGCCGTAAAAGTACGTCATTGCGATGGTGCAGGCTCAGGAGCTGGGCCTGTGTCATCGCTTTCGGGTGCAAGTTGCATAATACAGCAGGTACTGCCAGGTTCAGAGATAACTCAGATCCCAGCAGTTTGAGGGTACATGCACATATGATGGACAATACAGTGGAAAAGTCCGCTGTGGATTTTGCTGCGTATCTGCAGCAAAACACAACAAAAAACTGCACGTATTACATGTGAATTTTACCGTAGAACCGGCTGTGGATTTCACCCTCTCTCTTGTGAAGTGTAAAATTCATGGTTTGAGATCCGCAGCATTAACGTCAAATCCACACCACAGGTCAATTTACACTGTAGATTTTTAATGCAGCGTGTGGATAAGATTTCTTAAAATCACAACCACTTTGCTATACAGTACGTACAGCATTGCAGATTTGCTGCACGAAAATCTACAACAGCAAATACAGTGCCTTTCAAAAGTATTCACCCCCCCTTGTGATTTCGTATTTTGTTACATTACAGCCGTTTTCAATGGTTTTTTTAATCTGAATTTTATGTGACGGATCAGAACACACAGTCTAAGTTGGTGAAGTGAAATAAGAAAAATATATAAATAAAACTATTGTTTAGAAATAGAAAACAGAAAATTGGCATGTTCGTATGTATTCACCCCCTTTGTTAGGAAGCCCATAAAAAGCTCTGGTGCAACCAATTACCTTCAGAAGTCACATAATTAGTGACATGATGTCCACCTGTGTGCAATCTAAGAGTCACATGATCTGTCATTACATATACACACCTTTTTTTGAAAGGCCCCAGAGGCTGCAACACCTAAGCAAGAGGCATCACCAACAAAACACCGCCATGAAGACCAAGGAACTCTCCAAACAAGTAAGAGACAATGTTGTTGAGAAGTACCAGTCAGGGTTAGATTATAAAAAAATATCCAAATCTTTGATGATCCCCAGGAGCACAATCAAATCTATCATAACCAAATGGAAAGAACATGGCACAATAGCAAACCTGCCAAGAGACGGCTGCGCACCAAAACTCACGGACCGGCAAGGAGGGCATTAATCAGAGAGGCAGCACAGAGACCTAAGGTAACCCTGGAGGAGCTGCAGAGTTCCACAGCAGTGACTGGAGTATCTGTACATAGGACGCTTTATAGCGGAGTGGCCAGAAGAAAGCCATTACTTTCAGCTAAAAACAAAAAGGCACGTTATGAGTTTGCGAAAAGGCCTGTGGGAGACTCCCAAAATGTATGGAGGAAGGTGCTCTGGTCTAAGGAGACTAAAATTGAACTTTTCAGCCATCAAAGAAAACGCTATGTCTGGCGCAAACCCAACACAGCACATCACCCAAAGAACACCATCCCCACAGTGAAACATGGTGGCGGCAGCATCATGCTGTGGGGATGTTTTTTTAATTTTTTTTCAATTTAACATCTTTATTGGTATGCAAAACAAATACACAAAGTAAGTTCAAACTCAATATAATTAATACCATTTTCCCCCTAACCCCATTTCCCCCCACTGTCACGACCATGGTTGTGGTTGTGACTCCTAGGTTCGCATGCTGTTGTCAGCGCTTTGTTCTCAACCACAGGTGTGGGCTCTGTATCTTGCCTCACATGTGGTTGCCGTTGGCAACATAAGGTTGTTGGCAGTGGAGCGGCCTGAGCGGTTGCTAGGCGCTCGCTGTCACGGCATGCGGTTGCCTCTGGCAACGTGTGGTTTTAGTGTTCACTTTCTATGTTTGGTATGAGGGAGTTTGTGGTGTGTACACTTCCCCTTTAAGTGACACCTTGTTTGGTGATGGAAGGGTTAACCCCTTTCCTAGTGTGTGTGTGTGGGTGTGGCCGCTTGGGCTATTTAGCTTCCTGCTGGAAGGCAGTTGCTGAGGGGTACTTCAGCCATGCGGTTTGCTGGAGTCATCCTCCTGGTTCATATACCATCTTTCCAGTAAGGGCCACCCTTGCTGTCATAAAAAGAATGTCTGATGTTTAGTTGATGTTTTTATGCTCTTGATATGTATTGCAGCTATGGATGTCCTGGTTACCTGTGTGCTTTGATGTGTGTGCTGTCTCCCTAGTGTTTGTGTGGACAGCGTATTTGAGCACGGGTTCCAGTCAGCAAGGCTGTGGCAGGTTTGTGTGGAACTGCTTTGTTCACCTGTCATATCCATATGTCTGTTTATGTTTCCCTTCTTCTTGCAGCTTGGCCAGTGAGACTCCTGTTCGTCCGTGCCTAGGAGGAACAGGTCGTCTTACCCTGCTCCTAGTTCAGGGCCACCCTGAGGGCTAGTAGGGACCCCAAGGTTCCGGAGTATGAGCCCTCCTACCATCAGGGTCGGCTCATACAGCTAGGAGTCAGGGTCAGAATTAGGGAAGTAATAGGAGGTGACCTGCTCCCTGATTCCTGTCCTGGCCTAGTAGCGACCATCATCTTCTGGCATCGCACGGCTGAGGGTTTCCCCCATCCTCAGCCGTGACACCCACCCTGTGATGCGTCCGCCCCCTCCCCCCCAACCCCCTAGCCCCCCTTAGAGAAAGAAGACAGAGGAAGGGAGAAAGGAAGAGGAGAGGGGAAAGAGAAGGGAAAAAAAATAAAAATTATTATTTATTATCTTCCAAATACAATCAGATCAGGACTTCCATTTCTCTAATACATCTCTCTGCTTATAAAGAATCCGTTCATAGTTTTTAACCTTATTAACCAGATTTATACAGTTATTTACCTCAGGAGTATGGCGTGCAAACCAGCTCCAACTAATCAGAACTCTGGCAAGTAATAATATACTCCCTAATAAGATCTTTGTGACTACTTAATGATGAAAGATTGTTCAGTAGAAACAATTGTGGGTCAAGAGGAATCCGTATTTTTAATTTGTCAGTGAGGAAACTAACAATATCATTCCAGTATTCTCCAAGTTCTGGACAGGCCCAGATCACGTGCAGATAATCCGCACCTACAGTATCACATCGAGGGCACTTAGAGGTATCTCTTAATCCACACTTATTTATCCAGATGGGGGTGACATATAGTCTATAATAAATATTGAATTGTATTAAAACATGATTAAAGTTGTGAGATAGTACATCTGGGTTAGTAAAAATGCTTCCCCACCCTACCAGTTGTATATTTGGGCAATCCTTCTCCCAGGCCCTTTGTCCCGGCGATTGTGTCTCACCGAGACGTGACTTAAGTAATAATTTATATATATTTGAAATCTTCATTCTTTGTGATATCTTCCCTATCCACTCATTTAAAGGAGAAGAATTATCTATTTCTAACAGTGATTTATCATCCAAACTAAAAAAGTGACGACCTAAGCTGAAAGTACCTAAACTAAGAGAGGTTCTCTACATTATGTGATAGTTCCACAAACGACTTAATCTCTATATTCTTAACCGCCTCACGTCCGCCCATAGGATATAAACGTCCTATGGGTGGACGTCTATTTCTGACAGCACGTTTTAAAACGTCCTGTCAGAAATAGCAGCTGCACGCTAATCGTGCAGCTGCTGATCGGGTTGCCCGCTGTCAGTGACAGCAGGGCAACCCTAAGACAAGGCAGGGACAGTGCCCAGGTGTCCCTGCCTTCACGATCGCTGCAGACACAGCTCTCACCGAGCGCTGTGTCTGCAGAGCAGGAGCTCCGTGACCGGAGTGTGCAGGAGCTGTGTGAGGTCTCTCAGAGACCTCGATCAGCCCTGCTCTGAGGCTGTACAGCGTTGGATTTCTGCTGTACAGCCTCTCTAGGGGTGTATTTGTCCTGTAACTGGGGCTACTATGTCAGCCCCAGTTACAGGAGAAATCAACAGTGTAAAAAAAAAAAAAAAAAGTGAAGTAAATGTCCCCCAGAGGTCTTGTATGACCTTATGGGGGACGAAAAGTGTAAAATAAAATAAAAATAAAATAAAGGGTTGAAAGAATAAAATAAAAAAAAGTTGCACATGTGAAAAAAAAAAAAACCCAAGTAAGGAATAAAAAAAAAAATTAAAAATAGAAAAAATAAAATAAAATAGACATATTTAGTATTGCCGCGTCCGTAAAAACCAGCTCTATAAAAATATCACATGACCTAACCCCTCGGGTGAACACCGTAAAAAATAAATAAAAAAAACTGTGTCAAAACAAGCAATTTTTGTCACCTTGCATCACAAAAGGTGCAACACCAAGTGATCAAAAACGCGTATGTCCCACAAAATGGTACCAATAAAACCGTCACCTCATCCCGCAAAAAATGAGCCCCTACATAAGAAAATCTCTCAAAAAATAAAAAAACTATAGCTCTCAGAACATGGACACATTAAAACATAATTTTTTGGTTTCAAAAATGCTATTATTGTGTAAAACTTTAATAAATGAGAAAAAGTATACATATTAGGTATCGACACGTCCGTAACAATCTGCTCTATAAAAATGTCACTTGACTGAACCCCTCAGGTGAATGCTGTAAAAATAAATAAATAGAAACTGTGCTAAAACAACCAATTTTTTGGTCACCTTGCCCCATAAAGTGTTATAATGAATGATCAAAAAATCATATGTACCCAAAAATAGTACTAATAAAACTGGCACCTTATCCCCTAGTTTCCAAAATGGGGTCACTTCTTGGGAGTTTCTACTGTAAGGGTGCATCAGGGGGCTTCAAATGGGACATGGCATCTAAAAACCATGTGGAGTTCCTTTTCTTCTGCGCCCTGCCGTGTGCCCATACAGCAGTTTACGACCACATGTGGGGTGTTTCTGTAAACCGCAGAATCTGGGTAATAAATATTGAGTTTTGTTTGGCTGTTAACCATCGATGTGTTAAAGAAAAAAATTGATTAAAATGGAAAATCTGCCAAAAAAGTGAAATTTAAAAATTTGATCTCCATTTTCCTTTAATTCTTGTGGAACGCCTAAAGGGTTAACAAAGTTTGTAAAATCGGTTTTGAATACCTTGAGGGGTGTAGTTTCTACAATGGGGTCATTTATGGGGGTATCCACTATGTAGGCCCCACAAAGTGACTTCAGACCTGAACTGGTCCTTATAAAGTGGGTTTTGGCAATTTTCTTAAAAATTTGAAGAATTGCTTCTAAACTTCTAAGCCTTCTAACGTCCTAAAAAAATAAAATGACATTTCTAAAATGATGCCAACATAAAGTAGACATATGGGGAATGTTAAATAATAAATATTTTATGAGGTATCACTTTCTGTTTTAAAAGCAGAGAAATTGAAATTTAGAAAATTGCGAATTTTTCAAATTTTTGGGTAAATTTGGGATTTTTTCATAAATAAAGGTGAAATATTTTGACTCAAATTTATGACTATCATGAAGTACAATGTGTCACGAGAAAACAATCTCTAAATGACTTGGATAAATAAAGGCGTTCCAAAATTATTACCACATAAAGTGAGATATGTCAGTTTTGCAAAATTTGGCCTGGTCAGGAAGGGGGCAAAGGGCCCAGATGGGAAGTGGTTAACAACCTGTGTGATATAAAGAATCCCATTCTTTTGCCAGAATTGATCCATTGCTATACCCTCTAGGGTCTGTAAGTGAATATTATGCCAAAGAGGCGTGAATATAAGTGATCCCTTTACCCCCAACCATCCTCTAGTGGTAGCCCACATTTTTAATAATGATTTTGTGGTCTCTTTGTGGTCCTGGTCTCTATTAATCAATAGCCCTGATTCCAGGAGCGTGAATATGTTATTATGTGAGAAGCTTCTTACCAAACTGCTTTAAAAAGTGCTATTTTGCCATTCAAAACACGTCCATAGCTGAGCAGCAATGAAATAGCCTTTGAAGCATGGGAGATTTAAACCCCCCTGTTCCAGAGGTTTATATAGATATTCCAATTTGAGTCTCACACGTTTTCTTCCCCAGACTAGGTCATTAATTATTCTTTCCATAAGTTTAAAATATTTATCCTCTATCCAAATAGGTATATTCCTAAGAACATAAAGGAATTGTGGTAGAATCACCATCTTGACCAGTGAAACTCGGTCAGCTCTAGATAAAGGGAGTCTCAACCAAATCCCTATTTTTGCCCTAGTTTTCTTTATCAATGGGATCAGATTGAGTTGTACAGAGTTTTCAACCTTGGGAGATATCATTATACCCAAGTATTGGAAAGTGTCGACAGCATCTAGCTCGGTTATCAAGGACTCCTTTTGGGACACCGGATCTAATGGCATCAGAATTGTCTTCAACCAGTTTATATCTAGGTCTGATACCTCACCAAATAGTTTAACCATGCGGATAATTCTTGGGACAGTTATTTCTGTATTATCTATTAAAAAAAATGGGGATGTTTTTCAGCAGCCGGGACTGGGAAACTGGTCAGAGTTGAGGGAAAGATGGATGGTGCTAAATACAGGGATATTCTTGAGCAAAACCTGTACCACTCTGTGTTTGATTTGAGGCTAGGACAGAGGTTCACCTTCCAGCAGGACAATGACCCCAAACACACTTCTAATGCAACACTTGAGTGGTTTAAGGGGAAACATGTAAATGTGTTGGAATGGCCGAGTCACAGCCCAGATCTCAATCCAACAGAAGATCTGTTGTCAGACTTAAAGTTTGCTGGTCACAAGCTCAACCCATCCAACTTGAAGGAGCTGGAGCAGTTTTGCAAGGAGGAATGGGCAACAATCCCAGTGGTAAGATGTGGCAAGCTCATAGAGACTTATCCAAAGCGACTTGGAGCTGTGATTGCCGCAAAAGGTGACTCTACAAAGTATTGACTTTAGGGGGGTGAGTAGTTATGCACATTGACCTTTTCTGTTATTTTGTCCTATTTGTTGTTTGCTTCACAATAAAAAAAAAAAACATCTTCAAAGTTGTGGGCATGTTCTGTAAATTAAATGATGCAAATCCTCAAACAATCCATTTTACTTCCAGGTTGTGAGGCACCTCACCACTTTGGCTAGTGATTGGCCATAGAGGTGCACATGACTCTCTTACATACGTTTACAGGTGGGGAACGGAAAATGTTAGGGACAAGTTATGGATGCAGCAGCGGAGGTGCCCTAATCCATGCAGAAATTGACAGGCAGGAACCAGAAGTTCGGTGTACACAGTCCAAGAGCTACAGAGCGGTGGGGAGCAGACAAGTAGAGATCTTCTCACAGGTTTGGCTGGGTGGGGGTGGGAAAAATTTCCTGGACAACCCTCTTAAGTACCAAACCGGGCTGCATCATTTACTGGTAAAATCAGTAAACTAATAACTATAGGCCCCACAGTCATAGTCCTTGTTACAATTGCCTTCTGCCAATTTTTGGTGATATCAAACTGGATGACAACTAGTGGCGTCGCTACAGGGGGGCGAGGGGGGGTGGAAGCGCTCATTAGTACCGAAGGACCAGGAAGTGGTGAACGCTCTGTACTCACCGCTTCTTGGTCCTCGGCTGTCGGCTGTGCAGGGCTGCGCACAGTGTGAGGGCGCTCTATGACCTCATGCTGTGCGCGCCAGTTCAGAGCACAGTCGACTGAGGAGAAAGAAAATTGCAGGCGGCGTCCAGGAGCAGGAGAGGTAAGTGTCTTTTTTATTTTATAAAAAATAAAGGGTGCTGGGGGCATAATAGGGGCTAATGAGAGGCATAATGGGGGCTAATTAGACTATTAGAGGCATATGGGGGCTAATGAGGCATATGGGGGCTAATGAGGCATGTGGGGGCTAATAAGATGCATAATGGGGGCTAATGAGAGGCATCATAGGGGCTAATTAGAGACACAATGGGGGCTAATTAGACTATTAGAGGCCTAATGGGGGATAATGAGGCATATGGGAGCTAATTAGGCATATGGGGGCTAATGAGGCATATGGGGGCTAATAAGAGGCATAATGTGGGCTAATGAGGCATAATGGCTTATAATGGGGCTAATGAGGCATCAGGGCTGATATGGGGGCTAATGAGAGGCATGGGGCTGACATGGGGGTGATAAGAGGCATAATAGGGGCTAATAAGAGGAATAATGGGGGCTAATGAGGCATAAGGGCTAATATGGGGGCTAATGAGAGGCATGGGGGCTGATATGGGAGTGATGAGAGGCATAATGTGGGGCTAATGAGAGGCATAATAACAGTGTCATCCACAGATGCCCCCATAACAGTGTGTCATCCACAGATCCACCATAACAGTGCACCTGCGCACTGACGAGAGACAGAAAGAAGGGGAAAGAATCCGCGGAAGCAAGCAGAGGACGGCACAGCAGACTGAATAGCTTCTTTTGTAAGTAAATTGTTTTATTATAAATGTATCCCTGCATACCGCAATTCTCTCGTATTTTGTAATCTTATTTATATATACTTATTTTGTTTTTGCCCCCCCCCCCATTTTTGACTGTGGTATCTTTGTGCCCCCCCCCCCCCCTATATATTGTTCCTAGAGTCGCCACTGATGACAACTAACATGGTCATTACATTACTTGGTGTAGCATGCTGTAAATAAGGAGGTGGAAAGGACAGGGGTACAGTAAAGCTTTCTACATTTTAGCACCATCAGCTCTTCTTTACATAGATGGGTAACCTGCAGATGTTCAGAAAACAAAATGACACAGTGTACAAAAGCATTAAGCCCACACTTGAGTCACCGCTCTATGGAGATTATAACGGCGAGGTAGAATTATATCTATACAAAAAAGCCTAGATGGCTGAATACCTAACTTGACCCAGATATTAGTGTCTCAATAAAAAATAACTTTTATTTATAATCGTTAAAATTGGTACGTGAGCCACACAAAAGGTTAAAAAAAAACAGTTTCCTGCCTGTGACGCCTAATGTGTCCGAGCAGGAAACTGTTTTTTTTTAACCTTTTGTGTGGCTCACGTACAAATTTTAACGACTATAAATAAAAGTTATATTTTATTGAGACACTAATATCTGGGTCAAGTTAGGTATTCAGCCATCTAGGCTTTTTTGTATAGATATAGTTATAATACCTACACCCAGATAGGGTCCGTTTGTGTTTACTGTACTTTGTGAGGTAGAATTATACATTTACATTGTAAGTGTCCAAATCTTTTGTTTGGATTTCTTGGAATCTGATGCCAGGCACTGCCAGCATCAGCAATGGATGCCACACTGAGGACGGTGCACCCTGCCATCTAGTGGACAATAGGTAGATGGCATGTTTTTCTGTAAATAAACATGGAATAATAAAGTAGTGTCGACAGAGTCTACATTTTCTATTTTTAATTTTTTTTGTGTATCTCCCATTGACTCCATGATATGCCACATCTAGAGCATGCTGTGAAATCACCAAAATATCACTTATTATAAATGAACAGAAAATCTGATGTTTTCCATTGACTTATAACCATCACTTGACCACTGTTGTGCATTTAAAAAAGGTGAGAAAAACGCACTTAAATGTACATGTCTCAGGGAGCTAAAAATCTGATGTAAACAATCTGTTGACACTGGAAAACGCAAGACACTTAAAAAAATCTGAAAATGAAAAGTGATCTATATATTATCCATAAATCGATAAAATCCATAATTGGCAGAAATACCTTCTTTTTTTTTTCAATCTCACCATGAACATTTTTTTCCCATTTTTGCAATACAAGATATTGTAAATTAAATGGTGCAATTGAAAAATGTTACTTGTTCTGCATAGAAGACAAGTCCTCATAGAACTATGTGAATGGAAAAGTAAAAAAAAGTTGGGGCTCTTGGAAAGGTTAAAAGGCGGCATTCAAAATCCCATAGACTGCAATAGTATACTATTGCAGTCTATGTAAAAAGTGATCAAAGGATATATTAAAATCCTTACAGTAATTTTTTTTTTTACGATTGGCAGATTACTGACATCCAAAATATGATCTGTCAGATGTTTTTTCCTTTTTTGGGGGGGCTGGTGTCGGCTGAAAACACACGTGTATGGCATCAGCCACATTGCACAAGGCCACTCTGTCGGTTTCGTTTTCTATCTCCCTCAGCTGCCCATTTGGCCTAGCATACTTATACGTGTCTGCCCAGCTGTAGGGCACTGATGGGGTTAATTGCAACATTCCTGGTGATCGGGCATAATGAAAGGGATAATGATGATAAACTCTGGTAGTTAATGAAGGGGTTAATATACCACTCTAAGGTCTAAGGCTGGAAATAATAACATTTCGCCTGAGCAACCGCATATGCAACATGATGCCCCCCCAGGGGCGATTGGGTCCCAGTGCTTAGGAATGCCAAGTGGTATGTTGTAGCCCTAATATTTTGTGTCACGGTGCTCCTACCTGGAAACCGTTGTTCCCCGGGGTTAGGCTCAGCAGCAGCAAACAAGTTGTAGCTGATGGAGTAAGTAGAGTACAGACTTGGTGAAGTTTAATGGTTTTTACTTGAATAAACCTGCAATAAACTTGTCATCCAAACAGTACGTGATCTTTCTCTTGGCTCCAGCAAGCTAAGGGTAAACTGGCAGGTAAACTTGAATACTTTGCTTTAGCTCTCTCTGCCGTGCTAATCTCTGGCCTCAGTCTGGTTCCTATCAGCTTCAGTTACTGTTTCTTATGAGAGTGAGGTATCCTATGACTCATTTTGCTGAGTAGGGGTCTTTGGCTCCATTTTGCCTCTCAGAGGTACTAAGTCCTTTTATATATCAGAAGAAGGCTGCTCTTTGAGCTACTTTTCCAAAGCTTCTGCAGCAATGAGAAGAAAACGCTCCCTCACTGCACCATACTGCTTCAATCTCTTGCTCTAACTCTCAACTTCCCTTCTAAACCTCTCCACTCTCGACTCAACTATAGCCTCCTCCAACCCCTCCCTTGGTAGGAAGCAGGACTAACCCACTTCTGCCCAAAGGGTGAAAATGGAATGATAAGTTCCATTCTGACTAAAGATACTCTCTGCCAGATACACTGCCACCTGTTGGACAACCAGACACAGTACATATAATAACAGCTGCATAACAATATTATATTATTAAGGCATAGCATCAGAGGACCTGGAAATAAATGCACAGATTACATTATTTGCTAACCATTGGAAACAGTAGCTAGGTGTAAGAATAGTAGTACTCCCAGTCTGGGGAACTACACATAGAAAGAGCCATGAATGAAAAAAGGGTGCTAGAGCTAGCCTGGGGTAGCCCATTTCTGACCTTTTCATACGCTGCCTTCCAGACAGCGGTAAGTGATTAGCCCTCATGCATTATAGATTCCTCACAGCCCATAACCCGTTTACTATTAATAACATGAGGGTCAGATACACACTGAAAGGACAGACGTTACCTAAGGTCTATTTGAAAGGGGCAGGTTACAAAAGGACGCGCCCATTATTAAATAAACCATACCCCATCCCATAAAGCCAAAATGATGTAAAATAACATATGATGTGTTTTACAAACCAAATGATTTGTGATGACTTTTTTCTCTTGCACAGGATTACTTATGTTGTGTGAAGAGGGCCCGAATAATTTCATCACATCCAGGGCCACATTAGATACTAAAACCACCGAGTAAGTTGGCAGATTTTGAGTGTAGACAGTATGGAATCTGCCAGCTAGCTGTGGGGGTGATGGACTATTCTAATATAACAGTCCCTCTTGTTGTTCCCTCTTATATTGGGGACCAGTAGATTCTCTATAGACTGCTTTGCATATACAAGTCTATGATTGTCAGAGAGAACATCATGATGTCTCCTGTTAAATATTTTTCTCGTTTTTATTCTTACATTTTTTCCCCACCATATTCCTCACAGTAGAAATTATCTGTGGGCTCCAGTACCTTCATAAGATGGATCATTCATTGGTAATGACGTTATAATGTTCTGCTTAGCACAATTATATTTTATATCCATGCAGTGTCTGTATTTTTTATCTTTCTTCAGGAGCATCTCACCATAGAGCATCTTTTTGGACAGCACCGGCCACATTCACCACTTCCAGTCCAGGCCATTTACCCCTCTTTACAGACTAAGCCTAATTTTGGGAATCTGACATGTCACATTATGTGGTAATGACTTTACTTATCCAATAGTTTTTTCATGACACATTGTACGGTATGTTATTTTAATGGTAAATTTGATTCAAAAAGAACATTTGGAAAGATTTCCTATTTTCAAAATTTTAATCTTTCTGCTTTTAAGACAGATAGCGATACCTCATAAAATAGTTATTAATTAACATTCCCCATATGTCTACTTTATGTTGGCATCATTTTGGTAATGTTATTTTATGTTTTTAGGATGTTAGAAGGTTTAAAATTTTGAAGCAATTTTTAACATTTTCAAGAACATTTCCAAAGTCTACTTTGATGAGTTTACATAACAGAAAACACCCATAAATTACCCCATTTTAGAAACTACACCCCTCAAACTATTCAAAACTGATTTTAGAAATGTTGTTAATCCTGGAAGTGAAATTTCAAAATGTAACACTTTTTTTTCGCAGATTTACCATTTTAATCCATTTTTTTCCTGTAACACATCAAGGAGTTAACAGCAAAACAAACCTCAATATCACCCAACGATTTGCTACCCATTTTCTCCTGACTAGAGTAATGTCCAACATAAACTGCTGTTTGAGGATACACCAGGGCTCAGAAGGGAAGGAACGGCATCTCGATTTTCTAATATGGAATTTGCTGAAATGGTTTTTAAAAGCCATAACTTTTTATTTTTTGTTGTTGACTGAGCTGTGTGAGGGCTTATTTTTTGCAGGAAAAGCTATAGTTTTTATTGGCACAATTTTAGTGTCCATTTGGCTTTCCGACTGCTTTTTATCTCATTTTTTGCAAAGTGAGGTGGGCAAAAACGAAATTCTGTCAGTGTTTTTTATTTTTTATGAAGTTCACCACGTGGTATATATGATAACTGTATTCTGCAGGTTGATACGGTTACAGCGATACCAAATTTAGAAGGCAGGGACACAGAGAACCAGTCCCTGCCTTCTCTTTGGGGATCCCTGCTGTCACTGACAGTGGGCCCCCTGCTCAGCAGCTGAACATTTAGCGTGCAGCTGTGATGTCTGACCTCTGAGATGTTCCAGAGCATAAAGAAGGTTCCAGCACCGTAGTATCGTTGTGTTGCTTGTTTGTTTTGTGGTAAAACAGATACATCTTAGATGAAAATCCTCTCACTCCAACAGCAGTTTACGCGTTTCGAACGTCTAGTTCTTAGTCATAACTGATAAGAGAAGCCAAATAGCACAATTTTATAGGTAACTCCCATCCCTTCACTGGACATCCAAATGGGGGAGGGGAGACCAGATGAAAGTCTTTAGGTTAATTGCCCATGACCTCTCCCATGTTATCACACCTCTCACATCCAATGTGAATATACCAAAAAATTGTTACATAAAAAGACATTGTGTGGTGATTCGCAATATTTCAAGGGTATACCATAGTTGAGATGGACACTCGCAAAAAATGTACCAGCCCCTCTTTTTATACTGCGAAAAACCGCACGGTCTGAATACCAATCTTCAATTTCTGCATTGTAAGTTGTATAGAAGAAAACAAATGGCATATGCTTGTTAAGCAAATGTGGTTCAGAAAAATAAATACATCAATAGAAACACATTAGTTCTTTTCTTAAATTCAAACCTGCTGGAAATCTAGTTTTTAATCTAAATATCCAAAAGGCTTCCCTTTGTAAAATCAATCTTTTAATATTTCTACCTCTAGGGGGAGTGAATACTTTTTCTTTGGCATAAGCACAGAAACTCTGCAAGCGCCGGTCATGCTCCGAAATACAATGTTTCGCCGCATTTGAAATATTCACACATGACAAATTAGTAATATAATTAGTATGCTCCAGGATTCTCGTTTTAAACTTCCTGGATGCACTGCCCACATATAACAGATCACAGTCTATGACATATATAACCCCAGTTACATTACAATTGATATATGTTTTTATGGGAAAGCTGATTGTATTAATTAAGTGTTTTTAGGAACAACAAAACCGCAAGTTTTACAAGGATGACTGCCACACTTCGTGAAACCAATTTATTTCATCCAAGTACTCGATGCGGCTCTGTTGTTGTGAGAAAAGAGTGAAGGAGACAATGAATTTGCCAAAGTGTTTGGTCGCCTAGAAACTATTCTACCCCCATTTTTTAATAATTCATAAAGGATCTCATCCTCAAATAAAATGGGAATACATTTCTTGATGACCTGCTGTATTTGTGCAAATTGTCTGCTGTAGGTAAGGACCAAAGTAGGTTGTTCACACTTGTCTCTCCTCTGTTTTTTTTTTTTACATCTTTAAATAATAAATACTTTCTCAATTTTTTTTTAGCTATTCCCACTGCTCTAGCAATCATCCATTGTAGGTATCCTCTATTTAATAAGCGTTCTTTAATAATTTGGCTTTCTTTAAAAAACCCAATCATCCGTCCTACAATTTCTTCTAGCACGGATGAATTCCCCCACAGGTATCATTTTAAGCGTATGAACCGGGTGATGGCTATTAGCCCTAAGAATTGAGCTGCCTGCAACCTGCTTTCGATATGTATGTGTTTGTATATTCTGGTCTGGGATGCCTATCAAAGTTATATCCAAGAAATTAATACTGGAAGCATCATAGGAGCAAACAAATCGCAAATTATAGGGATTTTTGTTTAGGGATTTTAAAAAAGAGGGTATGGCAGACACATCTGTACTCCAGATGAGGAGCAAATCATCGATGTATCTGCCATATCGCTCTATAGATGCCATAAAGGGATTATTGTCACTATAAATATAGCGTTCCTCCCAATAAGACATGGCAAGATTTGCCAGCGATGGGGAAAACTTCGCTCCCATTAAAACTACCTGTATTTGCACAAAAAACTTTTTGTCAAAAGAAAAATAGTTGTGAGTTAGAAGAAAATCAGTAACCTCTAAGAGCCAAAAGAGCAAAGCTATGGGGAATAGATGGATACAAAGAAACAACGTCTGTGGTCAACCAAATGAATCCATTATCACATTTTTTGTCATATAGACTCCTCAGCACATCACCTGTGTCTTTGACGTATCCAGGGACACGCTTGACCAAGGGTTTCCAAATAGTATCTAGCCATTCCCCAAGCCTCTCCATAGGGAGCCTATACCTGATACTATCAGACGCAAAGGGGGGAGGGGGGGTTTAAGCATTTATATATTTTGGGCAAAGCATGAATAATTGGTGTGATGGTTTCTCACAATTCAGATAAGTATACTGTTTCTGATTGAAGAAACCTCAATCTCTGCCTTTGCAGAGAATTCTAATGTATTGTTCTTGGTATACAGGTATGGGGTCCTGATCTAGTTTTGAATAAGTAGAGGCATCCATCACAATATTCATAATTTGTTGATAATATACATGCTTATTCAAGACGACCACCGCCCCCCCCCCCCCCCCACTGTCTGCCATTTTAATTATTATATCCTCTCTGTGAGTAAGATCAAGGGCTGCTTTTTGTCTGTTGGTTAAATTGTTATGTTTTTTATTTTCTGACTTATGGTCATAAATACAAGTAAGTTCTTTTTCCAACACTTCCTGAAAATTGTCCATGCCTTGTGTCCACGATTCTAATGGATAAAACTGGGGATTCGCGGTATTAGGCCTCTTTCACACGGGCACTGCGGGTGCGTTGCAGGAAAAGATGCGGGTGATGCGGGTGCGTTGCGGGAACATGCGTGATTTTTCCCCGCGAGTGCAAAGCGTTTTAATAAGTTTTGCACGCGCGTGAGAAAAATCGGCATGTTTGGTACCCAGACCCGAACCCGGACTTCTTCACAGAAGTTCGGGTTCAGTATTCTGTAAATTTTATTATTTTCCCTTATAACATGGTTATAAGGGAAAATAATAGCATTCTTTAATACAGAATGCATAGTAAAAGGTCAATTGAGGGTTAAAAAATAAAACAAAATTAACTCACCTCCTCCAATTGATCGCGTAGCTGCTTGTCTCCTGTTCTTTCTTCAGGACCTGTCAAAGGACCTGTGGTGACGTCACTGAGCTCATCACACGGTCCATCACCATAGTAATAGACCATGTGATGTACCATGTGATGAGCTCAGTGACATCACCACAGGTCCTTTGACAGGTCCTGAAGAAAGAACAGGAGACCGGCAGCTACGCGATCAATTGGAGGAGGTGAGTAAAATTTTTTAACCCTCAATTGACCTTCTACTAAGCATTCTGTATTAAATTATGCTATTATTTTCCCTTATAACCATGTTATAAGGGAAAATAATACAGCGAATAGACTTTCATCCTAGCAACCATGCGTGAAAATCGCATCGCATCCGCACTTGCTTGCGGATGCTTGCGATTTTCACGCACCCCTATTCACTTCTATGGGGCCTGCGTTGCTTGAAAAACGCACAATATAGAGCTTGCTACGATTTTCACGCAACGCACAATTGATGCGTGAAAATCACCGCTCATGTGCACAGCCCCATAGAAATGAATGGGTCCGGATTCAGTGCGGGTGCAATGCGTTCACCTCACGCATTGCACCCACACGGAAAACTCGCCCGTGTGAAAGGGGCCTTAAAATTTTGCACTGCAACATTAAGGCCCCTTTCACACGGGCGAGTTTTCCATGCGGGTGCACATGAGAGGTGATTTTCACGCATCACTTGTGAAGTGAATGGGGTTGCGTGAAAATCGCAAGCATCGGCAAGCAAGTGCGGATGCAGTGCGATTTTCACGCATGGTTGCTAGGATGAAAGTCTATTCACTGTATTATTTTCCCTTATAACATAGTCATAATGGAAAATAATAGCATTATTTAATACAGAATGCTTAGTAGAAGGTCAATTAAGGGTTAAAAAATTTTTTTTTTAACTCACCTCCTCCAATTGATCACGTAGCTGCCGGTCTCCTGTTCTTTCTTCAGGGCCTGTCAAATGACCTGTGATGACATCACTGTGCTCATCACATGATCCATCACCATGGTGATGGACCATGTGATGAGCACAGTGACGTCACCACAGGTCCTTTGACAGGTCCTGAAGAAAGAACAGGAGACCTGCAGCTACGCGATCAATTGGAGGAGGGGAGTTATTTTTTTTATTTTTTAACCCTCAATTGACCTTTTACTAAGCATTGTGTATTAAAGAATGCTATTATTTTCCCTTATAACCATGTTATAAGAGAAAATAATGAAATTTACAGAATACTGAACCCAAACCCGAACTTCTGTGAAGAAATCCGGGTTCGGGTCTTGGTACCAAACATGCAGATTTTTCTCACGCGCATGCAAAACGCATTAAAACGCTTTGCACTCGTGGGGAAAAATCACGCATGTTCCCGCAATGCACCAGCATCTTTTCCCGCAACGCCCGTGTGAAAGAGGCCTAACAGTGTCATCACAGTTTTCTGAATGAAAGTCCACAAGGCAGAGAAAGGACATTTATTCTTTGAACGAAAAATTGGCAAATTCATTATCAACAGTCGACTCATGCGAATCAATCGACCCCGAACCATCCCCCACACTGTGAAAATGTCATTTGACCGTCAGATTTCTGACAAATCTATTGACATCTACAATTGTGGAGAATAGGTCGAAGTTGGTGGTTGGCACTAAATTAAGACCCAACATAAGTATTTCTCCTTGATCTTCAGTCAAAATAAAGTCAGACAAATTAATAACATCAAATAAAGTGGTATGATTTTCCCCAAAAAAAATTTATTTTGAAGACGCGTGGCCATAATGTGGGGTTTTTTTATGCTTTCTTCCCCCCGGTCTCAATAATTTTTTGAGCTTGTTTCCACATTGGGTTTGTTTCTCGATTTTTTATAATACGACATTTTGGCTTGTGGATTAGTCTTTGCTGTTTCACTGGGGAGTTTTTCATAGGAAGATTCCTGAGAGTCATTAATTGATTCAGATGTATCTGAGCATCCGTTCAGAGATAAGTGCCAACCTCCAGGACTTTATAGTCTGTGGACGGTTGGGAACTGGATAAAATGGTAAATTATGGTCTCTGTATGACCAAAGTCACTGGAGATAATAAAACCCCAGGATGAGTCAGATCTGAAAAATATAAGGCTCCTGAGGTGAGGAGGACCAAGTTCTTCCTCCTCTTAATGCAGAATCTATAATTATCTATATTCACATTATAATCTATAATTAACTATTCACATTATATTTTTCCTGGTAAAGATTCTTCTTCCTCTTTGATGGACTAAAAGGTCTTTAGACAGGATTCGTATTATCGACTGGTTCTCACTGGGGGTGCTCATGTACAAAATGTCCACTAGGAAGTCTTTTATGCAGTCAGTCTTCTATGCAGTCAGTCTTCTATGACCAGCCGGCTTACCCCAAGGAGCTCTCCCCAGATCTGAAGGATGTGATAGAACAGATAGGTAGATGTATATAATACGGGGGATGCTAATAATACACAGGTGCACCACCTTGATGGCTCCTCACATAACCATAATACCCGTTGTTTACAATTCACCAACGACCGGCAGAGACCTATTAGCTGATGAAGATGAACACTTTATACAGTATACTATTTCTTTCCTGACATAGTCACTTCTATGTATTTTATATGCTTTTCCTCAGCTGCCGTGCAAAAATGGCAAGACCTGCCTGGCATTTGTCACCAAAATAGAGAAACAAATGTTATTTGCTCCACTTGACTGGGTGAAACTAGAAGATGGAAAATTATCACCTCCGTTTTATATGGCACTTGAAGATATCAGGGATGTCAGGGCTAAGTGGGATACTGTGTGGGAGGGGGATGGTACAGAACCTACACTAGATGCTTCATGACCTGGAATGATTCCTCATGCCCGTACATTTGTAAGGTGAAAAAAATTACATGGTGGAGATTTTTTTTTTTCTTCGCTTTATTGTATTTCGGTACAGCATCCCAGTTACTCCATTCCTGTGGGGCATTTCCAGTCACAAAAAGAAGCTCAGAAACCTCCCATAACACCTGAGGAACAGAAGATCTTCCATACTAGTGACAGGTGGAGACAGCTACAACATCAAATAAGATTGGAAGTCACAGTGAGTTCTCCTGAATGCCTGGTATGACTTCTAGTAGTGCAAATGTCACACCCAGATCTTATGAGAAACATATTGCTCTCTACACCAATGGTCTCCAACCTGTAAACCTGTGAAACTATGACTCTTAGGATGTGGCTTGTCTGGCATGCTGAGAGTTATTGTTTCACACCAGCTGGAGGATCACAATGTGGACATTGGTGCTTTACACAGCATATACCGGTAGATATAAAGTAGACAGTTCTGTCATTGAAGCTCTTGTAAAACTCTGTTCATGTCCTCACAGCAAATGTCATTGACTCCTTTGTCGTCTTCATCATCTTCTTCCTCATCCAAAACATTGTCCTCATCATGCTAATAATCCTCAGCGATGAAGATCTATTCATCATAATCTTCATGAATCCTCATCACAATGACCAGGATACTAATAGAATGGTAAGTTCCATTCCTAAGCATAAGGCAGATACATAATACATAACGACATTAGCACAAAATCAAAAAAATAATTGCAGATACCCCATCTGGAGTATTTCATGTGTTGAGTAGTGGCCTTGGAGTGTGAGGTATAACAGTTAGGCGGTGGTGGCAGAGACGTAACTAGAAGATGCTGGTCCCCATAGCAAACTTTTGAGTGGGCCCCCCAACCCCTGTCCCAGAGCTTAAACATATACTAGCTTCATGAGGCAACCTGCTACAGCCAAGGATTGGCTGCAACTACCATATGTCCCTGTGTCCAGAAGTCATTGCTGAAGTAGGAAAGAAAGAGAATAAATAAACGGACCCACTCTACTGCATACTGGCAAAAACTGCACCAATTACATAAAAGTATAATAAACAAAAGTAAATTAGGTAGTAATAAAGACTTACATTGCAGAAATCCAATGGGATATAAGAGGGTATTTAAATGGGTGCATTGTCTGACAATGAAATATCTTGCAGTATATGATGTTTTTTAGAGCACGATCTGTCTCTTATAAATAAACAACTTGATATACATCCATTAGTGTAGAAGCTCAAATCCTCAGTTTTTCGCTGCTAACGGGGTTATTAATAGGATGCTCCACATATGAACAGTCAAGGGCGATGCGCTTCTTACCAATACCCGAACTGTAGAGCAGCTGACTTCTTGATTACACACGGTGTTGAAGATTTCATCTCTCCATACCTGCGTATAGCGTCAGGACGTGGTGCGCGTAGGTGTGTACTATGATCTGCACATCGTCAGGTTGCAGTGCCGCGCAGTGCTGGCAGAGGTACAGGGAGCGGTGAGTGCAGGAAGACCATGCTGGATCAGGATAGTGGTGGTGAAGGAGAAGGAGAGTTAAGTTGTTTTAGTTGTTTTAGAGTTAAAGGGAGTCTGTCACCACATTTGGGCATATTAGACTGATCAAATAGCGTTATATGTGCCACCTAGAACTTAAAAACTGTACCTTTGTTGTATGTAACGGAGTTTTCTTTTAGCCGAAAATGAACTTTTAAGGTTATGTAAATGAGCCCTCTCAAGTGCCCAGGGCGGCGTCTCAATCCTCCGAGCCCAAGACCGGACCTCCCCAACGGCTCATAACCCCGCCCTCCGTGTGTCTCTGCCCGCCCGTTTACTCCCCTCCTCTATCCTTTTCCACTGCAGCTGCGCGGTCAAATTCGTAGCAGGCGCATGCGCAGTAGGTATTACGATGCCCTGCCAGGAGCGTTTATCGCATTGCGCATGCGCCCGCTACGAATTTGACCGTGCAGCTGCAGTGGAAAAGGAGAGAGGAGGGGAGTAAACGGGCGGGCAGAGGCACACGGAGGGCGGGGTTATGAGCCGTTGAGGAGGTGCTGCCTGGGGCTCGGAGGATTGAGAGACCGCCCTGGGCACTTGAGAGGGCGCATTTACATAATCTTAAAAGTTCATTTTCGGCTAAAAGAAAACTCTGTTACATACAACAAAGGTACAGTTTTTAAGTTCTGGGTGGCACATATAACGCTATTTGATAAGTCTAATATGCCCAAATGTGGTGACAGACTCCCTTTAAGTTGTTTTATATATTTTACATCTGATCTGAGGTCTGATGAGCATTAGGGGTCTGACTGGGGGGTCTGATCTGAGGTTTGATAAAGTTTGGGAGTATGATCTGAGGTTTGATGAAGTTTGGGGATGTCTGATGCAGATTGGGGGGGTTTATTCTGCGGTCTGTGACAGATTGGGGATCTGATCTGAGGTCTAATAAAGACTGGAGGTCTCATCTGAGTTTTGATAAAGATTGGCGGTCTGATACAGATTGGGGGGTCTGGTTTGAGGCCTAAAGAAGATTGGCAGTCTGATCTGAGGTCTGATACAGATTAGGGATTTGAATGGGGAGTCTGATCTGAGGGCTAATAAAAGCTTGGGGGTTTGATTGAGGGGACTGGTCCTCGGGATAGGTCATCAGTATCAGATCTGCAGGGTTCCGCCTATCAGTTATCAGGGGCCGGGCGCTCTGTGATTTTTATATGCCAAAAACAGACGTACTAACTTGATAATTCCCCTCATAGGATTTAGGCTTCCTTTACACGACCGTATCCGTTTTGCGGTTCACAAAGAGCGGATCTGCAAAATAACGAATGCTGTCCTTGTGCATCCCACAATTTTCGTAGGATCCACTGTAAAAAAGCCTATTCTTGTCTGCAAAACGGACAAGAGTAGCATAGATGCTATAATTTGTAACCTGGTCACATGGATGCGGCCAGAACACAGATGATATCCGTGTGCTGTCCATTTTTATTTTTTTTGCGTACGTAGATCTGCAAAAAATGCGGTTCGGACATGGACCAAAATTTCAGTGGTGTGCATGAGGCTGACAAAAAGTGCAGAAAACGGAGTGGAAAATCTGCTGAACATGCTCGTAAGGATACTTTCACATCAGCGTTTTTGCTGGATCCATCATCGGTTCAGCAAAAACGCATCCGGTATATAATGCAACTATCTGCATCCGTTCTGGACAGATCCGGTTGTATTATATCCCAAATGAACAAGACAGATCTGTCACTAACTCAATTGTAAGTCAATGGCCGCTGGTTCCGTTTTTTTTTGTGCCTGAAAAAACGGATCCAGCATAAAACACAATGTAAGGGCTCGTTCACACGAACGTGTGAAGCCTGTGCCCATGCTGTGGACCACAAATTGCGGTCCGCAATGCACGGGCACCGTCCGTGGGGCAGACGCATGGGGATCGTGGACCCATTCACTTGAATGGGTCCGCGATCCCTTCGTATCACAAAAAGATAGAGCATGTTCTATCTTTTTGCTGTGCGGAGGCACGGAACGGAACCCCAGGAAGCACTCCATAGTGCTTCTGTAGTGTTCCGTTCCGCATCTCCGGATTTGCGGACTCATTAAAGTGAATGAGTTCGCATCCGTGATGCGGAATGCACATGGAACGGTGCCCGTATATTGCGGGCAGCACACGTTCGTGTGAACGAGCTCTAAGTAAATGGTGCCTGATCCTTTTTTTTTCTGATCCGTCATGTTCATCCAGCACCACTGACTTACATTGTGTTTCATGCCGGAATCGTCTTGATCAGTATCCCATTACGCACTGAAAAACGCTGCTTGCAGCGCTTTTGTGTGTGCCATGGGAACACAATGGAACGGAACAGAATGTATTCTGGTGCACTCCGTTCCCTTTAGTTCTGTTTTGTCCCAATTGACAATGAATGGGGACAAAACTGAAGCATTTTCCTCTGGTATTGATACCCTATGACGGATCTCAATATCGGAAAGGAAAACGCAGATGTGAAAGTAGCCTAAAGGTTTAATTAAAAGGAGCCACCATCAGACAGAGATTACCCAGGGATGTACAGAGGACTGTCCACAGTGTGTATGTAGTGTGTGCCATAATTAAGAGCAGTAATATGCTTAAAATGCAATATATTTCATAGAGTGTGAGATTACCAGGGGCGGATTGGCCATAGACCCTACAGGGAAATTTCCCGGTGGGCCGATGCCCTGAGGGCCACTTAAGCCCTCTTGATGACCGCAGGCCAGGTATATAATGATCTGATGCTCAATGGCTGCAGGTGCCCTCCTGAACTCAACTGTTTTACTGTCCTCATGACGGTGATACAGTTGAATACTATGGTTGGGGCGGCAGTATTTTGTGATGTCCTGTGGTATTTGGTTCTGCTGGCTGTTGCACTACAGTATTGCAGGCCCTGACTACTTGTTTTGGCCCATCTTCTATCAATCTAGACCCACCTACAACATGGGGCCACTTTTAGTTTTTTTTTTTTCCAGGGCCACTTTAAGTTCCCAATCTGCCCCTGGAGATCACCGTTGCATATCTGTAATCATGGATATGCAATGAGCACACATACAAATGGTTCCACACACATGTAATGGTCAATGCTCTCTTTATTATGTCAGTAATCTCAGTTTACAGTGTACACGGATAATGTTGCCATGCAGTACATATAAATAACGCTGCCATACTGTGAAAATAGATAATGACTATGAAGGATAAAAATGGCACTACCATATAATTAATACCAGCCAGAGTGGCTTCATTAAAAGTGCATGAGGGTATTTTTCTTAAAGGGGGAAAAAGTACTTTTAATCTATAAGCAAACGAACAGTTAAAGGTCATGTGTCACAGAATTTTTTTTTTTCTGTCAGTTAAAACCAGATAGCAGCAAACATCTTTTTTCTAACCTTTGTTTCTATTTTCTGATTGCAGATTTTTTTTTCCTATTTCCTGAACATGATAATAGAGGCGGCCATCTTGCATATAGCATTTGGAGAACTGCTTCACTTACAGCAGCCACATGGGCCATAGACACATTGAACAACCTGAGAAGGTTGTCAAAAGAAAAACAGGAGTGGATCCAAAACATTCTAATCCTGTTTGTAATGATAAGCAGATAACTGCAGTAAAGTGATCTGTACAGATCAAGATGTAGCGCCAATTATTAAGCTTACTGGCCAGTGCGAAAACTGAAGGATTGTATGGTTTTTGTTTAAATATAGATATTGACATGGAAAATTAAAAACAACATCACTCAAAATTATTTTAAAATATGATTATCATAAAACCGTTATTTAAACAAAAGGTCATTTTCTGATAGTACATTCCCTTTAAGTGCACTGAAGGTGAGGCCAAGCCACTCTGTGCACTTTTGGTCCTTCTGCGTTCCCTGCTTGCCCTTTCCTCTCCTTCTTGGTTGACTATGCAGGAACCGGACCCCATCAATCAAGAAGAAGAGGAAGGGGCTGAAGGAGAAAACAGAAGGAGTCAGTGCACACAGTCAGTGGCTTTGGCCCGCCCTCAGTGCACTTAACTGCTAACTTACATATGTACTTTTTCTCCAGAATGAAGAAACGGATCTCTAAGTGAAAGGTATCATTACTAGAGATGAGCGAATCTAAGTTGACGAAGTGGAATTTGATGCGAATTTCAGGAATTATTCAATTCGCACCGAATCCGAATTTCCTCACGCTTCGTGGTAACGAATCACATTTTTTCCTAAAATGGCTGCTGCACGTGTGAGGACATGGAGAACGGAACTCTGGGAAGGCGGGATCACCTATAATGCCATGCATGCAGCCAATCAGCAGCCAGCCCTGTGATGTCACAGCCCTATAAATAACATCAGCCAAATTAGATTCTGCCATTTACCAGTGTACTTAGTGCGGGGAGAGACGTCAGCAGGCGCTAGGGACAGTGCTAGAAAAAACTTCATTGTGCTAAAAAAAAAACGATTTACAAGTGCAGGGAAAGATTATTCACGGTGTAGGGAAAGGATGGGGAGTAATCATTCCACAGCATTTATGTAGAACAGGGTTCAATAGGGGAGGTTACAGCCTGGGTAATGGGAACAATCCTACTACACCTTGACTGGGGAAACAAATTGCCATTATACAGCTCCGTAATTCCAGCAAACCGTTCTTGTTATTAGGGTGCAAGTGCTGTTTGATACAGGCATTAACAGGGTTTATTACAAGGAAATATTTCTACGTCTTATTTGCCCTTGTGCGGTGCAGTTCTATGTTCTAAAGCCTTTTGTGGAGTGTTTAAGTGGAAAAAAGAAAATTATATTTACCGTTCGGCGGTGCAGTTATATGTTCTAAAGCCCTTTTTTGCATTTATTAGTGGCACAAAAAAAGTATTTGCGGTTGTGTGGTGAAGTGAGAAAATTACAGACTTGGGGTGTTTTAATTTCCTTTTAATTTATTTATTAGATTTTTTTGGCATTAGCAATACTGATGGATTACTGACCAAATGCTGACTGAGTGAAGGCGGATGCTCAACAGACAGGATCCGTTTTTTGGGGGTTATTGTTCTGACGGATCAGAGGAAGGGAAAAATAATCTGTGACGTCAACACAAACTTACTGCTGACACCCTCTCCACTCTGTCCGGGGGGCTCTACTTGTATAAGTGTTTACTAGAACAGGTTCTGTAGACATCTATGTGGAATCAGCTGATGACGGTGTAAAAGGAGTGCGCTTCTTCTTGGCGCTAACATCGACCTGTACGGCTGAGTTCATACTTGAGTTATTTGGTCAGTTTTGGCCCCGTGACTGCCCAAATTAGTGAAGTGTGCAGTGATTCTAAGAGAGACGCCTGTCATCTGCATGTCATACTGACTCACAGTATTATTTCACTACCACAACAGACTCCCTATGCGTGTTACTGCAAGGCACAGTGTTCTACACCACTATAAAGGCTCTCTGCAGCCAGGAAATAGACGTTTTTTAATGCTATTCGCCGCAAATAAATTTAGATCGAACCAAATTTTTTCAAAAAATTCGGCGAACCGGCCGAATCGAAATTAAAAAAAATTCGCTCATCTCTAATCATTACATTCAGCTGAACTAGCCCTAGAAGGTGCTTTACCTGGTTTAATAGTGAATTTCCTAGTGACAGACTTCCTTCAAGGGCACATTCACACAGCCGCGCCATGTGTTGTGGTCCGAAAATTGCAGATCTGCAAAACACAGATGTCGTCCGTGTGCGTTCCACAATTTGCGGAACGGAATGGGCAGCCTATTATATAAATGCCTATTCTTGTCCGTGATTGCGGACAAGAATAAGACATGCTCTATAATATTATTTGCGGGGCTGCGGAACGGAACAACGGATGCAGACAACACATTGTGTGCTGTCCGCATCTTTTGCAGCCCCATTGAAATGAATGGGTCCGCACCCATTCCACAAAATTGTGGAACGGATGCGGACTCATTAATACGGTCGTGTAAATGAGCCCTAATAGTGATGTAATAACCAGTAGCCTGCCCTTCCTAAGCAGAGTGCCCCCTATTGACAATTCTAAATAAATATCCCAGCAGTGGCGGTGAGGTGTAGCGGTATAATCTGTGGTAGTCTATGGCGGCGTTTTGGTGGAGTCCTCCTCGCTTGTATACTGTTTCACTTGTGATTGCACTACCATTAAACAACATTATAGTCTGTTCCCACTGAAAGTTCTCACTGATAATTTACAGTTGCATACATTGGGCCTCCTTTATTGAAACGTTATCGAAACTGGGAGAGAAATTTATCAAAACTGGTACTAAGGAAAACTGGCATAGTTGCCCATAGTTACCAATCAGATTCCCGCTTTCATTTTCCAAAGGAGCTCTGAGAAATGAAAGGTGGAATCTTATTGGTTGCTATAGACAACTAAGCCAGTTTTCCTTTGCACCCCTTTTGATAAATCTCCCCCTAGGTTTTGTCTACATTAGTTTTGATAAAGGAGACCCATTGTGTGACTTACTGGGGGGGATGGGGGTATTTATCAATAATAGTGCAAATGAAAAATGACACATTGTCCCATGTAAACACTCAGTATCAGCTGACAAATGAGCAAATACTCATTTGTTGTTGATCGCATCTTTTATGCCGGCATAAATGTCATCGGCAGCACATCACCCGATGTGAACAGGGATGTGGTGTCGATAATAATGAAACTGTACTAATGAGTAATGGCATAATAATCATTCGGTGAGATATAGGACCATGTAAAGCGTTTTGCTATATCATCGATTGGCGCTTGTTATCAGCAAGAAAATTTGGTAGTGTAATACGGTCCCTTACACTAGTCCTTAGGTGTTTTTAATGCCGGCTGGTGATAGGTTGCCTTCCAAGGATGTTTTTCTTTATCAACTTTAAGGGTGTACTTCTTCAGACGTGGACAGTTCTTCACAAAAGCTTGAAGAACGTTTGGGCCTACCACGCAGTAGCAATGAATTTCCTCGAGTTCAGTACATTTACTGGCTAAATGAGTAAGACTTGCGTTGAGAGCACTTGAGGATGTTGTCTGTATGACAAGTTTCCTTAGAGATTGGGTATAGTGAGTACTTACAAAGCTCAGATCATTTGTCATTTCATTGTAAGTGTTGAGTTGTAATGTGGTCACCGGGATGTTCGGCTTGAAGATCCGTCGAATTTTCCAAGCTGGGATTGTGTGGTCCAACTCTAGATCCACAGAGAGAGATGGGTGCCGTTGACAGAGGGCTCCCCAAACCTCATCAGAAATAGCAAGGGTGTACTTGTCTAGACGTTCACACAAAATATCCATTTGACGAAAGGGTGGTCTTTCTGGCTTCATCAGTTCTCGAAATAAATCTTCGGAAAGACTAGAACAGAAGGCACCTAGAATGGTCAGTTTAGGACATACTCGTAGCACTTCTAGTAGAGTGTCAGGAGTCACTTTGCAAACTAATGTTCTATTGTTGATATACAAACTACGGAGGTTTGGACTCCCGGTTGCGATGAGTCTTGTAAAGCCATCACTAAGAGTAAAGGGCAGTTTCCTTAAGTCAACGTGGTGGAGGTCTATTTGACTTTCTTTCCGACACAGCTCCATGATGCTGTCCAAAATCTCAAGTCCAGAGTAGAAAAGTGGGTTCTCCCCACAACAGGCGATGTTCACACTCTCCAGCTTTTTGCTTTCTTTGGCCAAACAGATTAGAAATTGTGTCACATTTTTCCGGGTGGTTTCTTTTGATTGGTCGAACAGAATCTTTAAGTGTCTTATCTGACCGATAAAATTCTGTAGACCATCTATGGATAGAAGTTCTTCATCTGACACCCAGCTTAAACAGGATAGAAACATAAGCAGTTAGGAAGAATTCATTGTAAAGATTGTAAAAACACACTGGTGGAGATCTATCAATGTCACTGTGTCTGGATTTGTGCAAAAGTTAGTAATTTCTTTTCATTTATGACCTGCTAGACACAAAACGGACATTCATGAAGCTATTTAAGCCAATATTGTTGCAAATGGTGCACACCATATCTGTGCAATCATTTTGCAACTTTTTTAACTTCTCGTCACTTCTGAAGTGGTGAGAACAGAGGGTGGGACAAAGTGGCGGGACATCGTGCATAGGTTGTAGCTCAAGTCTGCGCCAGCCCCTAGCTGACATAGACTTGAGTTTCTGACTGCCAGAGATGCGACTAATTTATTAAGAGCCATTTGCCACTTAATAAATCAGGTGCACCTTACTCCAGGGGAGATCAAGACTGAGGTATGGGAACACCAGTCTTAATAAATCTCCCCCAAGTTTTTTTTTAGACAACTTTTGTGCCAACAATCTAGTCCTATATTGCACCTTGTTTTGGCATGGTCTTTGGATTTTGGCACATGTATTGGACAAAAACTATTCCAGCTCCAAGCTGGTATAAATAGCAGTGTAACATTCTGATAGTATAAATCCCTATGGCACAATGGGGGATTTCTGGATTGTTAAATGTGTCTAAATCTGTGATGTAGTTTTAGAAGGTGGTGAAGGGAAGAGGCGGCACAATGTGCCATAAAAAGCCCTATTTGTGACACAATGGAGGAGATTTATCAGACTGGTGTAAAGTAGAACTGGCTTAGTTGCCCATAGCAACCAATCAGATTCCACCTTTCATTTTCCAAAGGAGTTGTAAAAAATGAAAGGTGGATTCTGATTGGTTGCTATGGGCAACTAAGCCAGTTCTACTTTATGGGTTGCTATGGGTTGCTATGGGCAACTAAGCCAGTTCTACTTTACACCAGTCTGATAAATCTCCTCCATTGTGTCACAAATAGGGCTTTTTACGACACATTGTGCCGCCTCCTCCCTTCACCACCTTCTAAAACTACATCACAGATTTAGGCTCCATTCACACGTCCGCAAAATGGGTCCGCATCCTTTCCGCAATTTTGCGGAAAGGGTGCGGACCCATTCATTCTCTATGGGGACGGAATGTGCTGTCCGCATCCACATTTGCGGATCCGCACTTCCGCATCCGTGGTTCCGTTTCCGCAAAAAAAATAGAACATGTCCTATTCTTGTCCACAATTGCGGACAAGAACAGGCATATTCTATTATGTCGGCAATGTGCGGTCCGCAAAATGCGGAATGCACATTGCCGCTTTCCGTGTTTTGCGGATCCGTGTCTCCGTGTTTCCGCAAAACACATTGCGGACGTGTGAATGGAGCCTTAGGCCTCTTTCACACTACAGTATTTCAGTGTTTTGCGTTCCGTTTTTCACGGATCCGTTTTTTGTTTCCGTTGTGTTTCCGTTTCGGTTCCGTTTTTCCCTTCCGTTTTTCCGTATGGCATATACAGTATACAGTAATTACATAGAAAAAATTGGGCTGGGCATAACATTTTCAATAGATGGTTCAGAAAAAACGGAACGGATACGGAAGACATACGGATGCATTTCCGTATGTGTTCCGTTTTTTTTTGCAGACCCATTGACTTTAATGGAGCCACGGAACGTGATATGCGGCCAAATATAGGACATGTTCTATCTTTCAACGGAAAGGAAAAACGGAATGCATACGGAACACATTCCTTTTTTTTGCGGAACCATTGAAATGAATGGTTCCGTATATGGACCGTATACGGACCGCAAAAAACGGACCGCAAAACGGAAAAAAAATACGGTAGTGTGAAAGAGGCCTTAGACACATTTAGCAATCCAGATAAATACTGGTCATAAACTCGTCACAAACTATATACATATGATACTCAAAATAAACTTAAGGCTACTTTCACACTAGCGTTAATATTTTCCGGTATTGAGATCCGTCATAGGGTCTCAATCAGGGGCGTTGCTAGTTCAAAGCATTCGGGGCCTGGGCCTCTGATGTTATGTACTAGGTTTTTATATAGGACACTATGGCGGAGGGAGGGAATTTTACATGGGACTGTATGGCGGAGCTGCTGAGGAATTATAATTTCTGAGGACACTTAACAGAAGAATATAACTACAGGGGGCACTGCAGGCAGCATTATAAATATTGGGGCGCTTCAGGGTGAGCATTATAACAGTAGGGGGCAATATAACTACAGGGGTCACTGCAGGCAGCATTATAAATACTGGGGGCTCTTCACGGCGAGCATTATAACAGTAGGGGGCAATATAACTACAGGGGCACTGCAGGCGGCATTATAAATACTGGGGGCTCTTCAAGGCGAGCATTATAACAGTAGGGGGCGATATAACTACAGGGGGCACTGCAGGCGGCATTATAAATACTTGGGGCTCTTAAGGGCGAGCATTATAACAGTAGGGGGCAATATAACTACAGGGGCACTGCAGGCGGCATTATAAATACTTGGGGCTCTTCAAGGCGAGCATTATAACAGTAGGGGGCAATATAACTACAGGGGGCACTGCAGGCAGCATTATAAATACTGGGGGCTCTTCAAGGCGAGCATTATAACAGTAGGGGGCAATATAACTACAGGGGGCACTGCAGGCGGCATTATAAATACTTGGGGCTCTTCAGGGCGAGCATTATAACAGGAGGGGGCAGTATAAATACTGGGGGCACTGTGGCGGCATTTTAAATCCAGGGGACATTAGGCGTTCTTATTACTACTGGGGGCTTTATAGGAGGGATCCGCATTATTTCTACTAAGAGCACTATGGGGGCTTTATTACTACTGAGGGGTCTGTAGAGAGCTTTATTTTCACTGTATTTTTTCAGTCCTTTTATTTTTCATATAAATAAATTGCTATAATGCATAGCACGCATAATTAAGGGGGAGTGACCCCCGAAACATTGTGCAGCATGGGGTAGCAATCAGTTCAGCGCTCTCAGGATTACTATGCATTATAGAGATTTATTTATATTTTTTTTTAAAAAGGACTGAAAAAATACAAACAAAGCTTCAAAAGAGTGAATATTATTTATACCTCACGAATAACCTTTTAAACAACACTAATAGGACTGAGTGAATCATGTGGATATAACTGTATATAATGTCATTGTATAATACTGTTGTGGGGCTCTGACAATAAAATCTGTTAGTCCTCCTCCTAGGTGGCCCCTTCTGAGTTCAGGCCTCAAAGCATATAGCTACTCCTCAGGTATGCATTGTTTCAGTATGATGTTGTGTATGATATGGTCAGATAATCACATTCATAAAAAGTACCTACCACTTATCCACCTATTCCACTTACCTTTACCTGCATACTCTTCCTTGATCCTTAGGATCTGCTAACAGCCTTATGTATGGGGTCAGGAATGGCTATGGACCTGCCTCGTTTCCATCTGGCTATGCGAGCGATTCTCTCTCCTTGTTCTAACAGTCGGTGAGGGTCCCATCACTCAGACGCCCACCGATCAAAACTTTTGACAAGTCACTATGGTCCATCTGAAAAGTTCCTTCAGAGTTCAGTGACCCAAAAGTCCCCTCTGCCTCACATGACCAGATCAGTACTATTAAAGATGCCCGATAGTTGGGGGGCATTACAGATTTTGCTTTAGAACCCAAGAACTTCAACTTTAATACCTTGAAACTGACTTTTCATGCATTTATCGATTTAATTCAAGTGCTAACCTGATCTCTGTGAAGTGCCAGACAGAGTTTGATGCCACCGCATTTGCCCAGGACTGGCACACCTGGGAAACAGCCCGTCGATCCATGAGGGGTAAGTAGTAGAATATTTGTGCAAGAATCTCCTGCGGCATGTAGTCCCATTGTGCTGACATTGTGCCTTGTCCGGTCTCAGGTGAACCTGCGTGTAAAGGAAATGTCGGGTAACGAGTAGTCCTTGTACAGGATGTTACCAAATATGGTCTGAACAGGAGCCAGTCATCTAGGCAAGCACAGATTGCACAAGTTCATAGATCAGGTAAAAGGACAAGTGTAGGAGAAGGCAAAGTTTGTGCAGCTTTTTTGTACCTGATGAAGGGGAGTGATTCCCCGAAACGCGTTGTATCGCTGCAATAAAAGATTCCTTCTTGACCCTGGTGACTGGCTGACGGTATTTCGCACCGTGGGACGTGTTTTGTTTTCTTGCACTACTATTTTCTTGGGGGCTCCAGGCTTCTCCTTTTGAAGATCCCTCGTGGTCCCGAGGCTGCAGACTGCCATATCCAGACGTCCAGGCTTGTTTGAAAATACCTACAATAGTGTTGTGCCTATATCTGCACAATCACACAAGGTGAGCCTTGCCAATTCTTTCTGTTCACCACTATACACCCACAGAATTACCCTATGGTGCGCCCATCTGTTTCCTTACAGATTTAAAACCAGCCTGCTACATCAAGTGTAGGAGAAGACAGATGTAAGGAGTGGCTCCACATGTCCTCTGCTGTAAGTACACATTCCTTAGGGTCCATTCACACGTCCGTAGAATGGGTCCGGATCCGTTCTGCAACGTTGCGGAATAGATCCGGACCCATTCATTCTCTATGGGGGACGGAAGAGATGCGGACAGCACACAGTGTGCTGTCCGCATCCGCATTTCCGGAGTGCAGCCCACGATCTTCCGGTCCGCTTCTCCCGAAAAAAATAGAACATGTTCTATTCTTGCCCGCAATTGCAGACAAGAATAGGCAGTTCTATGGGGTGCCGGCCGGGTGTATTGCAGATCTGCAATACACTACGGACGTGTGAATGGACCCTAACTGAGGTCAGGCTCCCAGAGAGCAGACCTATAACCAATAGGTGCTTTCCTTACGGTATGGAACTTTACACCTAGTAGGCCTCGATACAATTTCAAATCAAACATTCCTTACAAGGCACAATTCACACGACCGATCCCTCTCCCATCTCAAGATCCCTTCGCACACAGCAGTAAAGGGAGGTGGGACCCACGCCTACTGTATGTGACATTGATGGCGTATCCTGTGTATACTAATGGCATGAATTTCCAGATAGGAAAACCCCTCTAAGGGCTAGTTCACATGGCTGATTGTGAGATTGTCAAAATCCGCACCGTTTTTTTGCATTTCACTCTGGCGGACCACCGTGCAACTGTACAGGCCGCTGACCGCAGGACTGCACAGTTTAGTTTTAGTCTGCATTGTTAATGGCTCCACGGTATTGCGGGTACCGCGCGACCAATAACAATGCAGACCGACTAAGGGCAGGTTCACTCTTCTGTTTTAGGTTCTGTTCATAACCGAAAATAATGGAATTCGCAAAACGGAAGCCCCGTGACCAGACGGATCTGTTATTCTTGCCCATAGACCTCGGATCAAAATGCCTCTTTAAGGCTTCTGTTTTGCATTCCGTCTTAGGAATTCCGTTATATAAATAGTGTGGTCCTAATTAGTTTAATTAAAGCCCACTGAAGCTGGTACGGTACATCCTCGTCGCAACTGTGCCGTCTAGTCGTACACCAAGGCCTAATGCACACGACCGTATTTTTGGTCCACATCTGATCCTCATTTTTTTTGCATTTCGGAAATGGATCCATTCATTTCAATGGCGTGGAAAAAGATGGGAGCAGCACATGGTGTATGTCTGTTCCGCAAAAATATAGAAAATATCCTATTCTTGTATGTTTTGTGGACAAGAATAGGCATTTGTAACATAGTGCTGGACTTGCAGAAGGGGAAAATGCAGGACATACACGGCCGGTATCTGTGCTTCGCGAATCCGCAATCTGATGACCGCAAAAACAGATACGGTTGTGTGCATAAGGCCTAATACTGTGGATTTTTCTTTGGTAAATGTAAAGCAATTATACTCCACCTGGGAAACGTAGTCTTCGATATGTCGGTAATGTCCCGGCGCTGCAGAAGTGCAGTTTACCACTTGATATAACTGTTCTCCCTAGTTTTTTCTCCAAATATCAAATAATTATGATATTATTAACGAATCATTGGCATCATGTCGAGTACAACATGTGCATAACCATAAAGGGTTAATGACGTATCCTGGCACATGCTGTATATACTATTTATTCTCCGTGAGATCAGAGCACAGGCGCAGCGCACTGAGCCACACAGCAGCAGCGTCAGGTCGTAACCAGACCGGCACAATATTCTATGGGGTCGCTACAACTTCCTACATTCTGCAGCCATTGGAACACACCTTGAATACTCACCAGCGTGTGCTACTGACACTTCCTGACAAAAAGATCTGCACCACTCCCATCATCCAGCATTGGTAGATCACAGTCAGATGTCACAGGCAGCCAATGGTGACACAGCCGAGAGTGAAGCCGAGCAGGAAGCAAGAGGAGCTTTTACTTGTGTGACTTAGGCTACATGCACACCACCGTATGTGTTTTGCGGTCCGCAAATTCCGGATCCGCAAAAAAAACAGATGACATTCCGTATGGCATCCGTTTTTTTTGCGGATCCATTGTAATAATGCCTATCCTTGTCCGCAAACTAGAAAAAAAAATAGGACATGCACTTTTTATTTTGCGGGGCAAACAGAACGGACATACTGATGCGGACAGCACACATTGAAATGAATGGGTCCGCATCCTATCCGCAAAAAAAACGGAACAGACACGGAAACAAACAACATTCGTGTGCATGTAGCCTTATACCGAGAAGATAAGGCTGGGTTCACACGGGCGTTGCGGGAAAATGTGCGGGTGCGTTACGGGAACACCCGTGATTTTTCCGCGCGAGTGCAAAACATTGTAATGCGTTTTGCACTCGCGTGAGAAAAATCGCGCATGTTTGGTACCCAAACCCGAACTTCTTCACAGAAGTTCGGGCTTGGGATCGGTGTTCTGTAGATTGTATTATTTTCTCTTATAACATGGTTATAAGGGAAAATAATAGCATTCTGAATACAGAATGCATAGTACAATAGCGCTGGAGGGGTTAAAAAATAAATAAATAATAATTTAACTCACCTTAATCCACTTGATCGCGAAACTGGCATCCCTTCTTCTGTCTTCATCTGTGCTGTGCAGCAACAGGACCTGTGGTGACGTCACTCCGGTCATCACCTGATCCATCACATGATCTTTCACCATGGTGATGGATCATGTGATGGACCATGTGATGACCGGAGTGACGTCACCACAGGTCCTGTTCCTCCACACAGCTAAGATGAAGACAGAAGGAGATGCCGGCTCCGCGATCAAGTGGATTAAGGTGAGTTAAATTATTTTTTAACCCCTCCAGCCCTATTGTACTATGCATTCTGTATTCAGAATGCTATTATTTTCCCTTATAACCATGTTATAAGGGAAAATAATAATGATCGGTTCTCCATCCCGATCGTCTCCTAGCAACCGTGCGTGAAAATCGGACCGCATCCACACTTGCTTGCGGAAGCTTGCGATTTTCACGCAACCCCATTCACTTCTATGGGGCCTGCGTTGCGTGAAAAACACAGAATATAGAGCATTCTGCGATTTTCACGCAACGCACAAGTGATGCGTGAAAATCACCGCTCATGTGAACAGCCCCATAGAAATGAATGGGTCGGTATTCAGTGCGGGTGCAATGCGTTCACCTCCCGCATTAAGTAAGGCCTTGTTCACATCAGCGTTCAGCCTTTCCGTTCTCCTGCTCCGTTATAGGAGCAGGAGAACGGAAAGGACGGATTCGGCACATAACTGAGCCGAGCGGAGCCTACGGACCTAATAGACCCCCATAGACTGTAATGGGGTTCGTTAGGTTTCCGCTCAAAGATGATTTTGGAGCGGAGACAAAAGTCCTGCATGCAGGACTTTTGTCTCCGCTCCAAAATCATCTTCTGAGCGGAAACCTAACGGACCACATTATAGTCTATGGGGTTCTTTGAGGTCCGTAGGCTCCACTCGGCTCAGTTATGTGCCGAATCCGTCCTTTCCGTTCTCCTGCTCCTATAACGCTCTGGACTTGCAGGAGCGCACGGCTTTATCATGATTTATAATGCTGTGTGTCTCTGCTTGACCTTTTCTCCACAGAATCATAGTGACATAAAGCTGTAATACCGTACCAGCAAAGTGACCGTTAGACAAATCTCATGTACCTTGCTTTTTATCTTCAGTGTGGAGATTGACCTGCCGCATTTATTTATTTTATCCACAGCTTGTCAATTATTTGTGCGCTTTTTTTTGTGAGGATTTCACTCTTTTCAATGCAAAGGTGAGAGCTGCAGAAAATCTTATAAAAAAGTAAGGGCTCGTGCATACGAACACGTGCCGACCGTGCCTGTGCTGCAGACCGTAAATTGCGGTCTCCAATGCATGGGCAATAGTTGTGTGCGCCGTCTGTAGAAGCAAACCCATTCACTTGAATAGGGTCCGCACTGCAAAAAAGTAGTGCGTGCGTGTGGAGGCACGGACAGAAAATCCGTGGGGTTCCGATCGGCGAGTCTGTTCCAAACCGCACCATATCTTCCAGATTGCGGACCCATTCAAATTTATCAAAACTGGTGCTAAGTAAAACTGGCTTAGTTGCCCATAGTTACCAATCAGATTCCTGCTTTCATTTTCCAAAGGAGATCTGAGAAATGAAAGGTGGAATCTGATTGGTTGCTATAGACAACTAAGCCAGTTTTCCTTTGCACCCCTTTTGATAAATCTCCCTCTAGGTTTTGTCTACATTAGTTTTGATAAATGAGACCCATTGTGTGACTTACTGGGGGGAAGGGGGGATTTATCAATAATAGTGCAAATGAAAAATGACCCATTGTCCCATGTAAACACTCAGTATCAGCTGACAAATGAGCAAACACTCATTTGTTGTTGATCACATCTTTTATGCCGGCATAAAAGTCATCGGTAGTCAGCAGCACATCACCCGATGTGAACAGGGATGTGGTGTCGATAATAATGAAACTGTACTAATGAGTAATGGCAAAATAATCATTCGGTGAGATACAGGACCATGTAAATCGTTTTGCTACATCATCGATTGGCGCTTGTTATCAGCAAGAAAATTTGGTAGTGTATACGGTCCCTTACATTAGTCCTTAGGTGTTTTTGATGCCGGCTGGTGATAGGTTGCCTTCCAAGGATGTTTTTCTTTATCAACTTTAAGGGTGTACTTCTTCAGACGTAGACAGTTCTTCACAAAAGCTTGAAGAACGTTTGGGCCTACCACGCAGTAGCAATGAATTTCCTCAAGTTCAGTACATTTACTGGCTAAATGAGTAAGACTTGCGTTGAGAGCACTTGAGGATGTTGTCTGTATGACAAGTTTCCTTAGAGATTGGGTATAGTGAGTACTTACAAAACTCAGATCATTTGTCATTTCATTGTAAGTGTTGAGTTGTAATGTGGTCACCGGGATGTTCGGCTTGAAGATCCGTCGAATTTTCCAAGCTGGGATTGTGTGGTCCAACTCTAGATCCACAGAGAGAGATGGGTGCCGTTGACAGAGGGCTCCCCAAACCTCATCAGAAATAGCAAGGGTGTACTTGTCTAGACGTTCACACAAAATATCCATTTGACGAAAGGGTGGTCTTTCTGGCTTCATCAGTTCTCGAAATACATCTTCGGAAAGACTAGAACAGAAGGCACCTAGAATGGTCAGTTTAGGACATACTCGTAGCACTTCTATTAGAGTGTCAGGAGTCACTTTGCAAACTAATGTTCTATTGTTGATATACAAACTACGGAGGTTTGGACTCCCGGTTGCGATGAGTCTTGTAAAGCCATCACTAAGAGTAAAGGGCAGTTTCCTTAAGTCAACGTGGTGGAGGTCTATTTGACTTTCTTTCCGACACAGCTCCATGATGCTGTCCAAAATCTCAAGTCCAGAGTAGAAAAGTGGGTTCTCCCCACAACAGGCGATGTTCACACTCTCCAGCTTTTTGCTTTCTTTGGCCAAACAGATTAGAAATTGTGTCACATTTTTCCGGGTGGTTTCTTTTGATTGGTCGAACAGAATCTTTAAGTGTCTTATCTGACCGATAAAATTCTGTAGACCATCTATGGATAGAAGTTCTTCATCCGACACCCAGCTTAAACAGGATAGAAACATAAACAGTTAGGAAGAATTCATTGTGAAAATTGTAAAAACACACTGGGGGAGATCTATCAATGTCACTGTGTCTGGATTTGTGCAAAAGTTAGTGGTGCATGCCTGCTGCCCCAAATACATGAGGTATATGCACCACAATTTCTTTTCATTTATGACCTGCTAGACACAAAACGGACATTCATGAAGCTATTTAAGCCAATATTGTTGCAAATGGTGCACACCATATTTGTGCAATCATTTTGCGACTTTTTCAGCTTCTCGTCACTTCTGAAGTGGTGAGAACAGAGGGTGGGACAAAGTGGCGGGACATCGTGCATAGGTTGTAGCTCAAGTCTGCGCCAGCCCCTAGCTGACATAGACTTGAGTTTCTGACTGCCAGAGATGCGACTAATTTATTAAGAGCCATTTGCCGCTTAATAAATCAGATGCACCTTACTCCAGGGGAGATCAAGACTGAGGTATGGGAACACCAGTCTTAATAAATCTCCCCCAAGTTTTTTTTTAGACAACTTTTGTGCCAACAATCTAGTCCTATATTGCACCTTGTTTTGGCATGGTCTTTGGATTTTGGCACATGTATTGGACAAAAACTATTCCAGCACCAAGCTGGTATAAATAGCAGTGTAACATTTTGATAGTATAAATCCCTATGGCACAATGGGGGATTTCTGGATTGTTAAATGTGTCTAAATCTGTGATGTAGTTTTAGAAGGTGGTGAAGGGAAGAGGCGGCGCAATGTGTCGTAAAAAGCCCTATATGTGACACAATGGAGGAGATTTATCAGACTGGTGTAAAGTAGAACTGGCTTAGTTGCCCATAGCAACCAATCAGATTCCACCTTTCATTTTCCAAAGGAGTTGTAAAAAAAATGAAAGGTGGATTCTGATTGGTTGCTATGGGCAACTAAGCCAGTTCTACTTTATGGGTTGCTATGGGTTGCTATGGGCAACTAAGCCAGTTCTACTTTATGGGTTGCTATGGGTTGCTATGGGCAACTAAGCCAGTTCTACTTTACACCAGTCTGATAAATCTCCTCCATTGTGTCACATATAGGGCTTTTTATGGCACATTGTGCCGCCTCTTCCCTTCACCACCTTCCATCCTCAGTGCGCCTGCACCGATGACGTCACATGTACACCCGGCGCAGGCGCACTGAGGATGGAGCGGCCGAGCGAGCGTCCTCCACTGAGTGCGCCTGCGCCAACTGAAGACCGGCACGAGATTTAAAACGCAGACAGGGCCAGTCAGAGGACGAGCGCGTCCGCTGGCCCTGTCAATCAACATGAGGAGGGGGCATCATTATGAATGGAGGATGAGGCTGCTAGCAGCAAGTAACCGCCCTACCTGCTGTTAGAGAGGTAATTTGCATATTATAAAAGTCAGGTTTTTTTATATAACTACTGAACCAAACTGAGTAATAGCCCTATATATTGAGAAATCGCAGCATAAGGATTTTAAGGAGACAAAAAAAAAATGAGTTTAGTGGAGTGACAGAAGCCCTTTAAGGCTACTTTCACACTAGCGTTAATATTTTCCGGTATTGAGATCCGTCATAGGGTCTCAATCAGGGGCGTTGCTAGTTCAAAACATTTGGGGCCTGGGCCTCTGATGTTATGTACCAGGTATTTATATGGGACATTATGGTGGAGGGAGGGAAATAGTGTTATTTACATGGGACTGTATGGCGGAGCTGCTGAGGAATTATAATTTCTGAGGACACTTAACAGAAGAATATAACTACAGGGGGCACTGCAGGCAGCATTATAAATATTGGGGGCGCTTCAGGGCGAGCATTATAACAGTAGGGGGCAATATAACTACAGGGGGCACTGCAGGCGGCATTATAAATACTTGGGGCTCTTCAGGGCGAGCATTATAACAGGAGGGGGCAGTATAAATACTGGGGGCACTGTGGCGGCATTTTAAAACCAGGGGACATTAGGCGTTCTTATTACTACAGGGGGCTTTATAGGAGGGATCCGCATTATTTCTACTAAGAGCACTATGGGGGCTTTATTACTACTGAGGGGTCTGTAGAGAGCTTTATTACCACTGTATTTTTTCAGTCCTTTTATTTTTCATATAAATAAATTGCTTTAATGCATAGCACGCATAATTAAGGGGGAGTGACCCCCGAAACATTGTGCAGCATGGGGTCGCAATCAGTACAGCGCTCTCAGGATTACTATGCATTATAGAGATTTATTTATATGAAAATTAAAAGGACTGAAAAAATACAAGCAAAGCTTCAAAGAGTGAGTATTATTTATACCTCACTAATACGACTGAGTGAATCATGTGGATATAAATGTATATAATGTCATTGTATAATACTGTTGTGGGGCTCCTAGGTGGCCCCTTCTGAGTTCAGGCCTCAAAGCATATAGCTACTCCCCAGGTATGCATTGTTTCAGTATGATGTTGTGTATGATATGGTCAGATAATCACTTACATTCATAAAAAGTACCTACTACTATTCCACCTATTCCACTTACCTTTACCTGCATACTCTTCCTTGATCCTTAGGATCTGCTAACAGCCTTATGTATGGGGTCAGGAATGGCTATGGACCTGCCTCGTTTCCATCTGGCTATGCGAGCGATTCTCTCTCCTTGTTCTAACAGTCGGTGAGGGTCCCATCACTCAGACGCCCACCGATCAAAACTTTTGACAAGTCACTATGGTCCATCTGAAAAGTTCCTTCAGAGTTCAGTGACCCAAAAGTCCCCTCTGCCTCACATGACCAGATCAGTACTATTAAAGATGCCCGATAGTTGGGGGGTATTACAGATTTTTCTTTAGAACCCAAGAACTTCAACTTTAATACCTTGAAACTGACTTTTCATGCATTTATCGATTTAATTCAAGTGCTAACCTGATCTCTGTGAAGTGCCAGACAGAGTTTGATGCCACCGCATTTGCCCAGGACTGGCACACCTGGGAAACAGCCCGTCGATCCATGAGGGGTAAGTAGTAGAATATTTGTGCAAGAATCTCCTGCGGCATGTAGTCCCATTGTGCTGACATTGTGCCTTGTCCGGTCTCAGGTGAACCTGCGTGTAAAGGAAATGTCGGGTAACGAGTAGTCCTTGTACAGGATGTTACCAAATATGGTCTGAACTGGAGCCAGTCATCTAGGCAAGCACAGATTGCACAAGTTCATAGATCAGGTAAAAGGACAAGTGTAGGAGAAGACAGGTGTAAGGAGTGGCTCCACATGTCCTCTGCTGTAAGTACACATTCCTTAGGGTCCATTCACACGTCCGTAGAATGGGTCCGGATCCGTTCTGCAACGTTGCGGAATAGATCCGGACCCATTCATTCTCTATGGGGGACGGAAGAGATGCGGACAGCACACAGTGTGCTGTCCGCATCCGCATTTCCGGAGTGCAGCCCCCGATCTTCCGGTCTGCGGCTCCCGAAAAAAATAGAACATGTTCTATTCTTGCCCGCAATTGCAGACAAGAATAGGCAGTTCTATGGGGTGCCGGCCGGGTGTATTGCGGATCTGCAATACACTACGGACGTGTGAATGGACCCTAACTGAGGTCAGGCTCCCAGAGAGCAGACCTATAACCAATAGGTGCTTTCCTTACGGTATGGAACTTTACACCTAGTAGGCCTCGATACAATTTCAAATCAAACATTCCTTACAAGGCACAATTCACACGACCGATCCCTCTCCCATCTCAAGATCCTTTCGCACACAGCAGTAAAGGGAGGTGGGACCCACGCCTACTGTATGTGACATTGATGGCGTATCCTGTGTATACTAAATGCCATGAATTTCCAGATAGGAAAACCCCTCTAAGGGCTAGTTCACATGGCTGATTGTGAGATTGTCAAAATCTGCACCGTTTTTTTGCATTTCACTCTGGCGGACCACCGTGCAACTGTACAGGCCGCTGACCGCAGGACTGCACAGTTTAGTTAGTCTGCATTGTTAATGGCTCCACGGTATTGTGGGTACCGCGCGACTAATAACAATGCAGACCGACTAAGGGCAGGTTCACTGTTGTGTTTTAGGTTCTGTTCATAACCGCATATAATGGAATTCGTAAGATAGAATGCAAAACGGAAGCCTCGCGACCAGACGGATCTGTTATTCTTGCCCATAGACCTCGGATCAAAATGCCTCTTTAAGGCTTCTGTTTTGCATTCCGTCTTAGGAATTCCGTTATATAAATAGTGTGGTCCTAATTAGTTTAATTAAAGCCCGCTGAAGCTGGTACGGTACAGCTGTGTGGTACACAAATGCAGGGCATCCTCGTCGCAACTGTGCCGTCTAGTCGTACACCAAGGCCTAATGCACACGACCGTATTTTTGGTCCACATCTGATCCTCATTTTTTTTGCCTTTCGGAAATGGAGCCATTCATTTCATTGGCGTGGAAAAAGATGGGAACAGCACATGGTGTATGTCTGTTCCGCAAAAATATAGAAAATATCCTATTCTTGTCCGTTTTATGTGGACAAGAATAGGCATTTGTAACATAATGCTGGACTTGCAGAAGGGGAAAATGCAGGACATACACGGCCGGTATCTGTGCTTCGCGAATCCGTAATCTGATGACTGCAAAAACAGATACGGTTGTGTGCATAAGGCCTAATACTGTGGATTTTTCTTTGGTAAATGTAAAGCAATTATACTTCACCTGGGAAACGTAGTCTTCGATATGTCGGTAATGTCCCGGCGCTGCAGAAGTGCAGTTTACCACTTGATATAACTGTTCTCCCTAGTTTTTTTTTTCTCCAAATATCAAATAATTATGATATTATTAACGAATCATTGGCATCATGTCGAGTACAACATGTGCATAACCATAAAGGGTTAATGACGTATCCTGACACATTATTCTCCGTGAGATCAGAGCACAGACGCAGCGCACTGAGCCACACAGCAGCAGCGTCAGGTCGTAACCAGACCGGCACAATATTCTATGGGGTCGCTACAACTTCCTACATTCTGCAGCCATTGGAACACACCTTGAATACTCACCAGCGTGTGCTACTGACACTTCCTGACAAAAAGATCTGCACCACTCCCATCATCCAGCATTGGTAGATCACAGTCAGATGTCACAGGCAGCCAATGGTGACACAGCCGAGAGTGAAGCCGAGCAGGAAGCAAGAGGAGCTTTTACTTGTGTGACTTAGGCTACATGCACACCACCGTATGTGTTTTGCGGTCCGCAAATTGCAGATCCGCAAAAAAAAAACAGATGACATTCCGTATGGCATCCGTTTTTTTTTGCGGATCCATTGTAATAATGCCTATCCTTGTCTGCAAACTAGAAAAAAAAAATAGGACACTTTTTTTTTTTTTTGTGGGGCAAACGGAACGGACATACTGATGCGGACAGCACACATTGAAATGAATGGGTCCGCATCCTATCCGCAAAAAAAAAAAACGGAACAGACACGGAAACAAACAACGTTCGTGTGCATGTAGTCTTATTCCGAGAAGATTAAGTAAGGGGACAACCACACGCTCAGGTTTCCTGATGCAAGAGTCGAAAAACGGAAGTTGTATCTGTCCTTTATACTTTTTCACATTTCATGAGTCACTCCTGATTTTGGCTTCCAAAACTGCATCAGGAAACCTGACCGTGGGACCGTACCCCTTGTTCTGTGCCGAAATTGACCCCCCGTGCAGATTTTGAAATCCAGTGTGTCAATTCTTTGAGCGGATTTCACTCTTTTCAGCGCAAGGGTGAGATCTGCGGCAAAACTATATCACATCAAATCCACACGGAAAGTCATGAGGAATTTCTGCAACACAGCCCGCACCCGTGGGCAGATAGACTAAGGGTAGGTTCACATGAATCTTCTCTGAAACTGAATCCCATTGTTTTCAATGAGAGGCCATGCAGCAGGGGATTAGTCTAGCTCGGGTTTTCCAGTGTGCGCCATGAATGCACACATCCAATTTTGGTGCGGTTACCGCAGAAAGCCTCAGTGAGGACCTGCTCGGCGCAGTTTAGATCTATTCAAGACCACACCATTCAAAATGAAAACTCACCGCAGAAACGGCAGCGGTTTCTGCCATGGTATACACGGCGGATTTTGACAGTGTGTGAACCTACCCTTAGGGCAAGTGCACAAGATGCAGATAACGTGCGGATTTTTGTGCAGAAAAAGCACCGTGTAATACAGTACCACAAATCTCATGTACAGTCGTGGCCAAAAGTTTTGAGAATGACACAAATATTAGTTTTCACAAAGTTTGCTGCTAAACTGCTTTTAGATCTTTGTGTCAGTTGTTTCTGTGATGTAGTGAAATATAATTACACGCACTTCATACGTTTCAAAGGCTTTTATCGACAATTACATGACATTTATGCAAAGAGTCAGTATTTGCAGTGTTGGCCCTTCTTTTTCAGGACCTCTGCAATTCGACTGAGCATGCTCTCAATCAACTTCTGGGCCAATTCCTGACTGATAGCAACCCTTTCTTTCATAATCACTTCTTGGAGATTGTCAGAATTAGTGGGTTTTTGTTTGTCCACCCGCCTCTTGAGGATTGACCACAAGTTCTCAATGAGATTAAGATCTGTGGAGTTTCCAGGCCAGGGACCCAAAATGTCAATGTTTTGGTCCCCGAGCCACTTAGTTATCACTTTTGCCTTATGGCACGGTGCTCCATCGTGCTGGAAAATGCATTGTTCTTCACCAAACTGTTGTTGGATAGTTAGAAGAAGTTGCTGTTGGAGGGTGTTTTGGTGCCATTCTTTATTCATGGCTGTGTTTTTGGGCAAAATTGTGAGTGAGCCCACTCCCTTGGATGAGAAGCAACCCCACACATGAATGGTCTCAGGATGCTTTACTGTTGGCATGACACAGGACTGATGGTAGCGCTCACCTTTTCTTCTCCGGACAAGCCTTTTTCCAGATGCCCCAAACAATCGGAAAGAGGCTTCATCGGAGAATATGACTTTGCCCCAGTCCTCAGCAGTCCATTCACCATACTTTCTGCAGAAGATCAATCTGTCCCTGATGTTTTTTTTGGAGAGAAGTGGCTTCTTTGCTGCCCTTCTTGACACCAGGCCATCTTCCAAAAGTCTTCGCCTCACTGTGCGTGCAGATGCGCTCACACCTGCCTGCTGCCATTCCTGAGCAAGCTCTGCACTGGTCTGCACTCCAATCCCGCAGCTGAATCCTCTTTAGGAGACGATCCTGGTGCTTGCTGGACTTTCTTGGACACCCTGAAGCCTTCTTAACAAGAATTGAACCTTGATGATCCTATAAATTGTTGATTGAGGTGCAATCTTAGTAGCCACAATATCCTTGCCTGTGAAGCGATTTTTATGCAACGCAATGATGGCTGCACGCGTTTCTTTGCAGGTCACCATGGTTAACAATGGAAGAACAATGATTTCAAGCATCACCCTCCTTTTAACATGTCAAGTCTGCCATTTTAACCCAATCAGCCTGACATAATGATCTCCAGCCTTGTGCTCGTCAACATTCTCACCTGAGTTAACAAGACGATTACTGAAATGATCTCAGCAGGTCCTTTAATGACAGCAATGAAATGCAGTGGAAAGGTTTTTTTGGGACTAAGTTAATTTTCATGGCAAAGAAGGACTATGCAATTCATCTGATCACTCTTCATAACATTCTGGAGTATATGCAAATTGCTATTATAAAAACTTAAGCAGCAACTTTTTCAATATTTATATAATTCTCAAAACTTTTGGCCACGACTGTACACTTAGCTTTTTTTCTTCTGTGCTGAAATTGACCTGCTGTAGGGATTTATAAATGTTTTTTTATTTTTTTTATTTAATATTTGTTAGTGCCAGTCCTTGCGGTTGGTAACAAACTCTAATCCACACAAAAAACGTGATAAATAGTGCAGATTTATGTGCTTTTTTACTGATTTTCTGCACACAAATCTGCACCATGTACACGACTGTATTTTCTTCCCATGTCCGTTCCATTTTTTTTGCAGCCCATATGCGGAACCATTCATTTCAATGGGTCCACCAAAAAAAAGGAAATGACTCCGTGTGTATTCCGTTTCCAAATGTCCACAAGTCCGTTCCGCAAAAATATAGAACATGTCCTATTTTTAGAACAAGGACAGGCATTGTTACAATGGATCCAGGGGGGAAAAACTGATGCAACATGGACGTCACAAAGGATGTCATGCGTATTTTTAGCAGATCTGTGTTTTGCGGACAGTAAAATACATGCAGTCGTGTGCATGAGCCCTTAGGGCTGTTTCACACGAGCGAGTCCATTGCGGGAATCACGCTCCGTGTGTGAGTGTGATCCTCCGCTCTGGACTTGCAGGAGCGCACGGCATTATCATGATTTATAATGCTGTCTGTCTCTGCTTGACCTTTTTTACACAGAATCATAGTGACATAAAGCTGTAATACCGTACCAGCAAAGTGACCGTTAGACAAATCTCATGTACCTTGCTTTTTATCTTCAGTGTGGAGATTGACCTGCCGCATTTTTTTTTTAATCCACAGCTTGTCAATTATTTGTGCGCTTTTTTTTGTGAGGATTTCACTCTTTTCAATGCAAAGGTGAGAGCTGCAGAAAATCTTACAAAAAAGTAAGGGCTCATGCACGCGAACGTGTGCCGGCCGTGCCTGTGCTGCGGACCGTAAATTGCGGTCTCCAATGCATGGGCAACGATTGTGTGCGCCGTCTGTAGAAGCAAACCCATTCACTTGAATAGGGTCCGCACTGCAAAAAAGTAGTGCATGCGTGTGGAGGCACGGACAGAAAATCAGTGGGGTTCCGATCGGCGAGTCTGTTCCAAACCGCACCATATCTTCCAGATTGCGGACCCATTCAATTGAATGGGCCCACATCTGTGATACGGTGCGCACACGGCCTGTGCAAATAGCGGGTCCGCAATACAGGCACGGCCAGTACACGTTCATGCGCATGAGCCCCAACACATGCGGTTTTTGGTACAGAAACACAAAAATCAGCATGAAAAACTGTGCTGATTTTCTGTTTTGAAACCTGTGTGCCATTACCCTAAGGCAGTGATGGCTAACCTTGGCACTCCAGCTGTGGTAAAACTACAACTCCCAAGATGCCCCCCTTGCTTGGCTGCTCTCAGAACTGTATAGAAATAAATGGAGCATGCTGGGAGTCGTAGTTTCACCACAGCTGGAGTGCCAAGGTTAGCCATCACTGCCCTAAGGCCTCTTTCAGATGAGCGTGTCCTGCTCCGTGTGTGAGCTTGTTTCGCAGAAGTACACAGCTTTATAATGATTTATAATGCTGTGTGTCTCTGCATGACTTTACTGCTACAGAATTAGGCCTAGTTCACACGAACGTATGGCTTTTAAAGTTTTTTGCGGTCCGTCTTTCACGGCTCCGTTGTTCCGTTTTTTGTTTCCGTTTCTGTTCCGTTTTTTCATATGGCATATACAGTATACAGTAATTACATAGAAAAAATTGGGCTGGGCATAAAATTTTCAATAGATGGTTCCGCAAAAACGGAACGTATACAGAAGACATACGGATGTATTTCCGGATGTGTTCCGTTTTTTTTGAGGACCCATTGACTTGAATGGAGCCACGGAACATGATTTGCGGGCAATTATAGGACATGTTCTATCTTTCAACGGAACGGAAAAACGGAATGCATACGGAACACATTCAGCTTTTTTTGCGGAACCATTGAAATGAATGGTTCCGTATACGGAACACAAAAAAACGGCCCGTACACTCGCAAAAAAAACATTCGTGTGAACTAGGCCTTATACTGACACTCTGGCAGCATCATGTCAGTGTATTTCAGAACTCAGATAACGCAGCGTTCTAAACCATTATAATGATGTGTGATCCGGTCAGAATAGGATCTCTCACTGACACATGCTGCGAGCTCTTTGCATTCAGATCACTTCTGTGTGTCTGGCTTTAGACTCAACTTTTGACTTCTTTTACTATTGTTTATCTTGAGTCAGTATCTGGACACCTTCCTCCTTCAGGAATGAACCGCTAACCTCCCATTGACCTTCCTTTTGGCCGTATTCCATCTGCAATTCAATGTGACTGTAATATCTACTGTACATCAGGAACATTCACCGACCCAGAGCAAATATTACTTTCTGACATTAGAGATCCTGTTAACCTTACAGGCTCCATCTGGCCTTGGAATAAAAAATAAATAAATAAACAAAGTCATTTGTTTCTCATGGGCCTGAATTGCAGTACTAAACACTGCCTATAGACAGGAGTGGCGCTGTTTCTGACTCCTTTTTCCTAGTCTCAGATATCCCCTTTAACACGCCTGGGCTCAATGTGCAACCTCTGGGGGTTTGGTGACTGGGATCTCCACGTTCTTCAGAAACTGAATCTTTTCCACGGTGATCCTCTCATCAATGCACTGGAATTGTAGCTCACCTCTTTTCAAGTGACTAATGGGGCTCTCTCCCAAAAGCCACCGCGGTTTCTCACCTCCTGTCTATAGGCAGTGTTTAGTACTGCAATTCAGATTTGATCTGATCAAAACTTTCTGGATGATAAGATAGTCATAGAAAAGGTCAACAACTTAAAGGGGTATTCTGCTTGTTAGAAGTTACCCCCTATCCTGTGGCTATTAGATAAGTAGGGGTCCTAGTGGTTCCACCGATGAGGAGAACCGGGGCCCCATACCCCCCTAAAATGAGCGTAGTGGCCAGTCAGGCAGGCACCCTACTGCTCTATTCATTTCTATGGGAATTCCAGAGATAGTGGAGTACTGTCTCTGGAACTCCCATAGAAATGAATGGAGTGGGGTTCAGGGGGTACGAGGCCCCGGTTCTCGTGAGGGGTCCTACCACTGTGGATAACTTCTAACTAAGAGAATACCCGTTTAAAAATACTGTTGGGCTGGATTCAGACAGCCATGAGCAGTCCGGGAAGAATACGGCTGTCTGAAATCGGGCTGACAATTATTTTTTTTCCCCCCAAAAGGACTCTAGTCCATTGTCTGTTTCTGGTGTTGTGACGTTCCACAATACATGAGCTGTGCTGACCTTCTGTATAATCGAGTTAGAGCTCATTCAGACGGCAGTAGTGTTATGCGGACCGCACATGGCCGGCACTATGGTAGAACTGCCTATTCTTTTCCGCGATTGCAGAGCCGTGGAATGGAACAATGAATGCAGTGTGCTGTCCGCATCTTTTGCGGCCCCATTCAAATGAATGGGTCCGCACCCGTTCCGCAAAATTGTGGAACGAATACGGACTAATTCATACGGTCATTTGAATGAGCCCTAAAGGGATTACATGCAGACGTGCTCAGGGTGAAAAGCTGCGTCGAAGGCCCTGCAGCTTGCTGACCGTCACCCATATGATTCATACAATTATTTGGAGTTGGTCATATAAAAAGCGAAATACAGAATTAGTAGTAGACGGAATTAAAGGGGGTTTTCCGAGACTTTTACAATGATGACCTATAATCAGGATAGGTGATCAGTATCTGATTGGTGGAGGTCCGACACTATAGACTCCCGCCGATCAGCTCTTTGAGAAGGCACAGACGCTTGCAGTAGCACCGCAGCTTTGCGTAGGCTATTTGACGTCACATTCACCGGTCACATGGCTTAAGTGCAGCTCTGCCCCCATTGAAGTGAATGGAGTTGAGCTGCGATACCAAGCCACAGCCGCTATAAAATGTACGGCGCTATGCTTGGTGAGCCGAGAGAAGGCCATGGCGCTACTGCGAGCCACCGATCAGATACTGATGACCTATCCTGAGGATAGGTGTCCACCCCTCCGGTCACTGGGATCTGTCACCACCCCTGAGTGTCATTGTTGCCCAGATGTGTCATCTAGCACACGCTCAAGTGACAGTAAACACGTCACTGCTCAGCCATGACAGCAGGACTCCTGTGACCTGGGGCGTCATTTACTATCAGGGGTCATTTACTATCAGATATAGTAGGTTATAATAAAGGTCATTTGCCCCACAATCTGCGACTTTTCCCAGCTCATGCAACGTCTAAAAAGGCATAGAAGATGTTCTAAATCTATGCCAGCAAGGAAGCTGGTGCAGATTTAGACTGGCGTGGATACGGCGCCGGCCTCTACATACCTTCAGCAGATCCACCACCAGCTTAATAAATGACCCCGTAATTGTATTCGATTTTTCTTCACAATTTTATGGCCACATGAAGACATTTCTGTGACTGGTAATACCGGCATGGCTGCAGGTCTAGATCAGACGCACGGTTGGGCCAGGATTTTTTTTTTGTCTGTAAAAGCGCCTACGGTATATAAGACGTATAAGCACTGCCGAGACGTGAACGTATACAACTCTTTCCATTTATACTGTACAATCCAATCAGGAGACTAAGAGAAAAGACAGAAGGACTTTATTGGTATTCTTGTTGTCCCCCATCTGCTGGGAGAACAGGGGTCTCGTACCTTGAAATGGACGGAGCAGATGGCTGTAAAACTGTGCCATCGCTCCATTCATTTCTAAGGGAGCACTGACGAGAGCTGAGCGTACCCCCACCGATCTGATAGTTCTCATTTCCTGTGGATAGGGGGAGAACTTGTTATAACCGGAATACCCCTTTAATGCTGCTGTTTGGTGCCCTTCCGGCAGAGGTCTTGAATCGGGGTTCTCATTTTACTGCAATATCAATGGTCATATAATGGAGAGAGATAAATATGCAGAATGTCCAGTTTAGCTAATTAAAGTGTCTCTGGTCCGGGTCTTCCTGTACGATGCAGAATTCCTGTACTGGGATCTTGTCATCGTCCTCCCAGCAGCTCCTCTCGCAGGTGAAAATGAGAACTGTCCCGAACTCCACCAACATATCTGTATTCAGGATACAAGATACATAAGCATCAGGTGTCTCACATAGAAGTGGATACCAACTGCAAGCTTTTAGCAACATCTCTTACCCGCTTTTGATCCTTGCAACATGGCGACAAGAGCTGGCATCACCTGGAACTCATATACCCTCTTTGCTCCACAGCGTGTGCAGGGGAGAGGCTGCGATGCCATATCTGGGGGGCTCATGTATAAGGGGTTTCCACTCCAGGAGTATCTGTGGAGGTTAGCACAGTTAAAGGGAACCTGTCATCACCTTTATGCTGTCCATACTAACGGCGGTATAAAGTACAGACAGGTGAGTTGATTTCAGCGGTCTGTCATTTATAAGTAAAAAGTAAGTGGTTGCCGAGAACCAACATCACAATCATTGCAGACTGGGCCTGGAAAAGAGTCCCGGCCACCTGAGAAGAGTCCTGGTTATTCATGAATTCCTGCTCTCCTGCCCACCTGCTGATGACTGACCGTCTTCTACCTGGTTTTCTCCCTTTCTCTTTAGGAGAGAACTGCCAATCATCAGCAGATGGACGGGGAATTGTAGTTTCACAATAGCTGGAGTGCCGAAGGTTGCTGACCCCTGCTCTACCCACATAAAAGGGCCTGATTGGGGGTCTGAGCTGACGTCTAAGTAGCATTGGGGTCTGATTAACACTGGGGGTCTGAGCTGAGGTCTGATTAGCATTGGGGGTCTGAGCTGAGGTCTGATTAGCATTGAGGGTCTGAGCTGACGTCTAAGTAGCATTGGGGTCTGATTAACACTGGGGGTCTGAGCTGAGGTCTGATTAGCATTGGGGGTCTGAGCTGAGGTCTGATTAGCATTGAGGGTCTGAGCTGACGTCTAAGTAGCATTGGGGTCTGATTAACACTGGGGGTCTGTGCTGAGGACTGATTAGCATTGGGGGTCTGAGCTGAGGACTGATTAGCATTGGGGGTCTGAGCTGAGGTCTGATTAGCATTGGGGGTCTGAGCTGAGGTCTGATTAGCATTGGGGGTCTGAGCTGAGGTCTGATTAGCATTGGGGGTCTGAGCTGAGGTCTGATTAGCATTGGGGGTCTGAGCTGAGGTCTGATTAGCATTGGGGGTCTGAGCTGAGGTCTGATTAGCATTGGGGGTCTGAGCTGAGGTCTGATTAGCATTGGGGGTCTGAGCTGAGGTCTGATTAGCATTGGGGGTCTGAGCTGAGGTCTGATTAGCATTGGGGGTCTGTGCTGAGGTCTGATTAGCATTGGGGGTCTGTGCTGAGGTCTGATTAGCATTGGGGGTCTGTGCTGAGGTCTGATTAGCATTGGGGGTCTGAGCTGAGGTCTGATTAGCATTGGGGGTCTGTGCTGAGGTCTGATTAGCATTGAGGGTCTGAGCGGAGGAGGTCCGATTAGCATTGGGGGTCTGAGCTGAGGTCTGATTAGCATTGGGGGTCTGTGCTGAGGTCTGATTAGCATTGGGGGTCTGAGCGGAGGAGGTCCGATTAGCATTGGGGGTCTGAGCGGAGGAGGTCCGATTAGCATTGGGGGTCTGAGCGGAGGAGGTCCGATTAGCATTGGGGGTCTGAGCTGAGGTCTGATTAGCATGGAGGGTCTGTGCTGAGGTCTGATTAGCATTGGGGGTCTGTGCTGAGGTCTGATTAGCATTGGGGGTCTGAGCTGAAAAATATTTTTTTATTATTATTTTCCTCCTCTAAAACCTAGGTGCGCCTTATGGGCATACAGTACTTGCATCCACTATGTCATAACAATTCTGGAGCATCTATTCTTATGCTGTTCCTTTATTATTCCTACTAGACTTATCAATATAAACAATAAAAAGACTGCAGAGACTGCATAAGAGTTGCAGCCCCTTCATGGGTGCCTAGAGTTGGACTCCTATCAATTTAAAACCGATGGCCTGTCCTTAGCATAGACCATCAATATTCTGATTCCAGAAAGCCCCTTTAAGCTTTACTTACATACAAATAGGAAATCCCTAAATTTATAAGGGACAGTTGAGTAAGGTTTCCATGCAGGTAGGTGTTTACCAACCTAAGGATTTGCTGACGGCACGGGGAGATCTTCTTCATAAACTTGTGAAACACAAGGTCTCGCTTCTGCAGGTCGCACTTTTCATATTTTTCCGCTTCTCCTTTCCCATCACAGCTGTGGAAGAATAAGATTTATCTTAAAGGCTATGGACACCTAGGGGCATTTTTTATGATTGCATTTAAGGCTACTTTCACACTTGCGTTTTGTGCGGATGGATCCGTTCAGATAATACAACCGTCTGCATCCGTTCAGAACGGATCCATTTGTATTATCTTTAACATAGCCAAGGCGGATCCGTCTTGAACACCACTGAAAGTCAATGGAGGACGGATCCGTTTTCTATTGTGCCAGATTGTGTCATAGAAAACGGATCTGTCCCCATTGACTTACATTGTGTGTCAGAACGGATCCGTTTGGTTCAGTTTCATCAGACGGACAACAAAAAGCTGCAAGCAGCCTCCAAAGCGGAATGGTGACAGAACGGAGGCAAACTGATGCATTCTGAGCGGATCCTTTTCCATTCAGAATGCATTAGGGCAAAACTGATCAGTTTTGGACCGCTTGTGAGAGCCCTGAACGGATCTCACAAACGGAAATCCAAAACACCAGTGTGAAAGTAGCCTGAATCATTTTGGGCTCAAATCATTTTTCAGTTAGTCTTTATGAAACCTCTTTAGCGGTTTCTGAGTTACAAGGGTTAAAAATCGGTCTGTTTGCTGTCACAGTCTGCCTTCTTTGAATTCCATCAACTGATGGCTCATGTGTAGCTCTGATCTCTTGACCTCCAAACACTTATTTAAGCCATATTCGTATCAGTTTGACAAGAATTAATAATGAATGTTTATGGTGCAAAGAAAACTGTGACAGCTTGCAAACCAATTTTTTAATAAAAGACAATTCAAAATGTGATTTTTAGCCCAAAATGAGTAAAATGCAAAAAAAAAGCAAAAAACCCCCTTTGGGGGCCTGTAGCCTTTAAAATGTATAAAGCGTATAGAAATAGCCAGGGCCACTACAGAACATTTCCATTCATTACTGTAACAACATAAGACCAATAAACAAGTCATTGAGTTTTCATTTTTTGTCTAGTTGCCCATTCTATTCAGTAGTGACTGTTATATCTGTTCCCGGGAAAGCTGGGTGATAGCCAATACTTCCACTATTATTGCTCCCACAGAGTTTTGCTATACACCTTTTGTAAAGCAAGTCCCTGAGCACTGTGATGACCAGCGGCATCGTTCCATGAAGTGCGCATGCGCCGGCGGGATCTCTACACTGGATGACGCAAGAGGCTTACAGGCCAGGTCAAGCAACAGGCTGGGGAGGGGTTATGTGAGAAGAAGGCAGAGCGGCCTGGGCACCTACAGCCCAAACGCCGCCCCTGGGCACCTACAGCCCAAACGCCGCCCCTGGGCACCTACAGCCCAAACGCCGCCACTGGGCACTTGCGAGCCCTCAGTTACATATAAATAAAACTGCGTTTTTGGCCCTAGTGCACATCAAAACAAAGGACAAAGGTACCAATTGACTCAGCTATAGTTATGCTACAGCGCTAGGTAAGCAGTGTATAAAGGCAAATTCTGGTGACAGACTAAGTTTAACATGATTTTATTTTATTTTTTCCTTGAATCGGAGGATCGCTTTAAAATCAACAGTTATTTACAATCACCTTAAGGCTCAATTCACACCTGAGCGTTTTACAGCGCGTTCCTACGCGCTGTAAAACGCTCAACAAGGAGAAACCAATGCTTCCCTATGGGAATGGTTCTCACCTGGGCGTTTTACAGCGCGTACGATCGCGCTGTAAAACGCCCGACGCTCACACAAGTTCGGTAGCGTTTTTTTGGGCGCTTGTCGCGCGTTCCCGTACATAGACTTTCGGGAACGCGCGACACTGTGTGCACACTTGTCTCTGTATGCGCGCTTGTAAACGCCCGTACAATCGCGCATACAGAGCGCTCGTTTCAGAACGCTCAGGTGTGAACTGAGCCTAAAAGTTTGCCCAAAATGCAGGACCCCACCCTACCTGCTAGATTCTCACCAAGGGGAGGGGGGGGGGGGGGGGGGGGGTCTGTAGGTGTATTATGGCAGGTCACTCAGGTTCCTGGGTGGTCATGGCAGCTGCTGCTCTGGACCTGCTAAGCTGCGCTGATCTCTGAGAACCACACAGGTGACACTTTGGGTCTAGGACACTAAGGCTCAGTTCACACCTGAGCGTTCTGAAACGAGCGCTCTGTATGCGCGATTGTACGGGCGTTTACAAGCGCGCATACAGAGACAAGTGTGCACACAGTGTCGCGCGTTCCCGAAAGTCTATGTACGGGAACGCGCGACAAGCGCCCAAAAAAACGCTACCGAACTTGTGTGAGCGTCGGGCGTTTTACAGCGCGATCGTACGCGCTGTAAAACGCCCAGGTGAGAACCATTCCCATAGGGAAGCATTGGTTTCTCCTTGTTGAGCGTTTTACAGCGCGTAGGAACGCGCTGTAAAACGCTCAGGTGTGAATTGAGCCTAAGAGCAGTGCCCTGTCCTGTCAGTGTATTGTGGCTCAGACACGCAGCGTCCTGCGTTTTCTCTCACCTTTGCAGGTCCAGGTCCATTACTGCCGCTTCTCGTTTCTCATAATCCTTCAGGAGACGATGTGCATGGTCCAGATCCACGTCCCAGGCAGAGTCCTCCTCCTCTGCAACTGCTATATAATAAGATCTGAAGGCAGAGTCACTAGACGGTACAGTCTCTGATGTGTCCGTAAGTGACAGGTTCTGGAGCTGTGACGTCCAGTCTGTGGGCACAGGAGCGGCCGGGCAACTAGTGGCATGTGACTGGACAGGGGCGACTTCTGGTTCATCTTCATCAAACCCCCAATCATTGGCATCTTCACACCAGTCTGTAGCTGCCATCTTTTCTTCCTGTACCAAGACATTGGGCCCGTTGTGAAAACAGGATTCACTTGTGTGAAAGACACAACACGTATACATGGAGATCTGTCAATCTACCTGCTTCGGCACCTCTTGTGTGACCTGTGGGTGATGGGTCTCGAGGCACTGTGATCGTAATGCCACCCAGCTGCAAAAGGGACAAAAAAACACAATACAGATGACACTGACAAACGTCTAAAAAATAAAAAAAAGGGGGTATGAGCAGATTCCAAAATGTGCAAGAGCTGCAACCAGTCTGGATTCACTAGTGCTACATGTCCATGTCATGCCACTACAAACCTACGAAGTGGGCACATATCTGGGCAATACCTCCCATCCTCATATACCACCACCTAAAGTCCTGCCTAAGGCACACAACCGAGTGGATCACATTCAAAGCTGTAGAAAACTCTGGACCACACTCCAATACAGAGCCGCTTTGTATGCAAGATCCAGCAGTGCCATAGAACGGACATAAAGGAACGCAGAATGCAGGAGGAATTTACAGCAGCCTATAGTCTGCGAACTGAGCTGCGAAATTGCTGGATAACGGAAAAATAAGAGTATACAATATGTAAAGCCACCTAGCAGTAGGTGCAGTTCTGATGATGTCGCTCACTAGAGGCCCTATTGAAGTGGCTCATACAGTTTGATTCCCAACACTAGGATATGCCATCTATATACAGCATGATCAGTGGGGGAAGGCCTCTGGGACCCCCAGCAATCCTGATCTAGCTCTGAATCCCCTTCATGGTTTTTCCGCCCTAGCCGCACAGCCGGGTGGCCAGGAGCACCGCTGTGCATGGAAAGCTTAGAAGATGCCTTCTCGTCAGGAGGCTGGACCCCCACTCATTAGAAAGGGATGACATATCCTAGCAATATGCCATCACCCCCTTTACATGGACCCAAGTCTTCAAAATAAACAAATGATAATACACTACCAAGCCCTAGTGATCTCCAGTGCGGACCGCAATGCACAGACACCGACCATGTGCCCACCGTCTGCGGACGCATTCCCTTGAATGGGGTCTGCGATACGCACAAAGGCCGTAAACAGGAGGCCTTAGAGAGATATTTACCTATGAGGTTTCCCCCAGCATGACTTTGTACTGCATGCGAAAACGTGGATAATGCGATGGTACCGGGAACCCTCCAGGGGGCAGTACACCTGGATAACATGGCAGAGGACTGAGGAACATAGAGGGCATGACGGAAATGAAAGCTTCACGTGTGGCACTTCATCCTGTCCACAAAAATATATATATCAGTGAATGGCGGCAGACAAGGTAAGTGCAAATCTATAGAAGCTGTCCAGGTTATGAGGTCCTGCAGCCAACCAGAGTGTAGGATGACAGGGGCGACTATGCAAGGGATAGTCTGTAAATGAGACCCCCACCTTTAACTAAAGGGGGTTTCTGGGTGTTTATTACCGATCCTCAGGATGGGTCACCAATATCAGAGCGGTGGGGGTCCGACTCCTGGCACTCCCACCGATCAGCTGTTTGAAGAGGTTGTTGCACTCAATCACAGCGCCATACATTGTGTAGTGGCCATGCTTGGTATTGCAGTCCATTCACTTAAAGGGGTTGTCAGGGTTCAGAGCTGAACCCGGACATACCCATAATTTCACCCAGGCAGCCCCCCCGATGTTAGCATGCTCATGCTCCGATGCTGGATCGCGCAGGGCAATGGCTCTTTAATTTACAAAAGCACACTGCCAGGCGGAGGCTTCCACCCATCAGTGCCGGTGACGTCACCGGGCTCACTGCTGGGCGGAAGCCTCCGCCTGGCAGCCCTATGGCGAGCCCGATTAGTCACCGGAAATACAGAAAATGCCTTTGTCCTGTGCGATTTAGCGCAGGGCAAAGGAGAGCATCGGAGCATGAACTGCTCCGATGCTGAAGTCAGGGCGGCTGCCTGGGTGAGAATGTGGATATGTCCATGTTCAGCTCTGAACCCGGACAACCCCTTTAAGTAGGACTGAGCTGCACATAGGTCATGTGATCCATGAACATGACATCACTGGCCTAGGAACAAGCCGCTGATCAGCTGTCAGACCTCCACCGATCAGACATCCTGAGGGCAGGTCATCCATATTAAACACCCAGAAAACTCCTTTTATTTGTGGCTGAAATAATCTGTCCTATGATTAGACTATTAAGAACATGGTCCCTTTAAATATTTGGTAGTAAAATCACCGGCATGTCTTACCGCCAGACCCCCGATCTTGCTGACATCCCAGGACGAAGCCTTGCCTTCCAGCACTACATCTTGAAAGCCCAGCAGCACGCGGGAAGTGGGCAGCGCCATCACCTTATACAAGGAGAAAGTAGTCAGACTGGTCTTCTATTACACAGGTGGTATCATGGGGGCAGCCAATGTGTGCAAGCAGTGCTGCAGTGTAAAGCATGTGGGAGGGGACAGAGCAGGAGTCTCTGGGATGCAGAGGTGGTAATAGTGAAATCAGGTCCGGGGGTGTATTCTCCATCATGATCAAATGATTATTCAGCCAGCTACTTGTAAACCACAACTCCCAGAATAACCAATTATAAAATGCTGGGAGTTGTAGTTTCCCTACCACTGGAGAGTCCTCAGTCGCCGGGCACTGGTTACCTGGAGGCCTACGAGACCTCGTCACTCTCATCCGGATGACATCATGCACAGAGCATGGCAGCCTGGCCTCTCTATACATGTGCTCTGTGTCGCGCGTCACACAAACACAAGACAGCCTAACCTACTGCAGCCTCAGCACGTGACAACCAATCACCGTCTAAGGCACGCTGACAGATGGGACCAGCTGACCGCGTTACTGACAGCGCCGCGTCCAATCAGAAGTTATCAGAAAGCAGCCAATCACTGACAGCAGCGCAAGTCACGAGTCTACAGGAGCAGGCGGGGTGTAATTGTTAACACTTTTGCTGCCGGGGAGTTGTAGCTGTAACCTGTATACCTTGGCTGTCAATTTAGGTCTAGTGAAGAGCGCGCTTTATTGTAGCCTTCATGGGAATCTTCCTGCGGTGGGTTCACACGTGGCTGGCATTTTCCCGCCACGTCTGAGGGGAGCTGCTGCTTTATGGTTTTGCAGTAAAAAAAAAAAGTCTCATTTAAAGCAACCTTATATCAAAACTGGTGTAAAGTAGAACTGGCTTAGTTGCCCATAGCAACCAATCAGATTCCACCTTTCATTTTTCAGAGCTCCTTTGGAAAATGAAAGGTGGAAGCTGATTGGTTGCTATGGGCAACTAAGCCAGCTCTACTTTACACCAGTTTGATAAATCATATTGACTGTTTTTGCCGCCGTCCGTGCTGAAAACGAGGTACCGTAGCTTTCTCTTGTAATCAGCTTTGTATTTTTCATGCCCTAAGGCCTCTTTCACACGAGCGAGTTTTCCGCGTGGGTGCGATGCGTGACGTGAACGCATTCCACCCGCCCTGAATCCGGACCCATTCATTTCAATCGGTCTGTGTACATTTTTTTGCACGCGTCCCTTGTGCGTTGCATGAAAATCGCAGCATGCTCTGTATTCTGCGTTTTTCACGCAGCCCTGGCCCCATAGAAGTGAATAGGGCTTCAGTGAAAAACGCATTGCATCTATAAGCAAATGCGGGTGCGATGTGTTTTTCACTGATGGTTGCTAAGAGATGTTGTTTGTAAACCTTCAGTTTTTTTTTTTTTTTATTATTTAATAACGCGCGTGAAGACGCATTGCACCCGTGCGGAAAAAAATGGAACAACTGAACACAATCGCAGACCAAACTGACTGAACTTGCTTGCAAAGTGGTGCGAGTTTTCCTGAACGCATCCGGACCTAATCCGTCACGCTCGTGTGAAAGAGGCCTAAAGCCATTTTGAAGCTTCAAAATATGGAGGGGATTTCAAGAGATGATTTTGGTGTTTCCTTTTTTTTCCCAGGCTCGTTCTGCACACCGAAAACAGCTGCTTTTGAAGCATTGTGTGACCATGGCCCTACTGTTAGGGCCCAATTTTGTAGACCGCACACTGTGGCAAGGATAGAGCAAGTCGCGGACAAGAATAGGCATTTTTGCATTATGCTTTCGGCCATTTTCGAAAACGCACCTGGCCGGTGTCCATGTTTTTCGGATCCGCAGACACTACAGTCATGTGAATGCGCCCTTAGAGGTCCGGCCGTGTGCATTTTACAGAATGGCCGCCCCCTAATAGAACAGTCCTAATCCTTGACCATAAGGCCTCATGCACACGTCCGTTCCATTTTTTGTGGTCCGCAAAACATGGAAGCAGCCCGTGTGCCTTCCGGAATTTGCGGAACGGAACAGGTGGCCCATTGTAGAAATGCCTATTCTTGTCCGCAAAACGAACAAGAATAGGACATGTTATATTTTTTTTGCGGGGCCTCGGGAACGGAGCGACGGATGCGGACAGCACACGGAGTGCTGTCCGCATCTTTTGCGGCCCCATTGAAGTGAATGGGTCCGCACCCGAGCCGCAAAAACTGCGGCTCGGATGCAGACCAGAACAACGGTCGTGTGCATGAGGTCTAATGCAGACAAAAATAGGACACGTTCTATTTTTTGCGGAATGCACACAGGCGCTTCATTTCCGTTTTTTTTTGCAGTCCCATTTAAGTGAATGGTTCCACATACAGGCCACAAAAACCCCCAGAACACAGGGAAAAAAAAGTTTTTATAAATATATATTTATTTATTTATATATATTTATATATTTTTTATGTTCTTTGCCCGTGTCGCTGGCGTGTGTAACCATAGTGCGGTTGTATTGTATGGCAGCTCTCCACAGCGCCATCAGGCAGCACACAGGCGCGGCCTGTCACTCTTATACAAAGGTTGTATTCAGCTTCGGATTGCTTGCATGAGGCAGTTTCCTGTTCTGTCTGGCAGCTGAAGTGTTAAGTGGGTGGGGAGCAGCCCGGGAGTCACAGGCTGGGGTGTGAGCTGCACGACAGATTTCGGAAGAGCAAATACCTCTGCAGGATTTGGGGGCACAGGTAAATAATGGAAGCGGCGGCGTGTGCAGGGTTGTGAAGGCGCTGGACAGGAGGGAGCTCTGGGGGACTGTGGAAGTACACCTAAAGTTGGTGACAACGCTGACGTCTTAATGGGGGAAAGGTGTCGTAGCTCCTGACCTCCAGATGTCACGTATTCCCCCGTCCTGGAGACCGTGACTATGACGGTGACGTTAATGTGCCTCGGAGATAGATGCCACTTTCATGTAAGGTGCCATGTTTGGAACCAAGTACTGAGACTTGCACAACCAATCTGGGCTTGGCAGGACTTACCGTAAGTGTTATTTTCAGTGTTGAGTGAACTTGTGTTTTAAGATCGGCGTCTAAAGTTCGGGTTATCAAAGAATCGCGTTATGGATTCCGCTACCACGGACCATAACGGAATTTAGAATCCATAACACGATTATTTCGATAACGCGAACTTTAGACGCCGATCTTAAAACACAAGTTCGCTCAACACTAGTTATTATATGTGACACCTCATGTGTGCTCCAGGGGCCCGCTGTGGTCCCTGAAAACTCTAGGGACCTCAATCGGGGGCAGATGTTGGTTTCCCTCAAGTCCAAAGCCGGATTGTCAGGGAGGAAAGAAAGAGAAGCAGCTTTAGACTCTTCTGGCCTCAGCTTGTCCAATTTCCGATATTGATGACCTATCCTCAATATCAGATCGATGGGGGTCCAACTTCCGGCACCCCCGTCGATCAGCTGTTTGAGTAGAACGCAGCTTTCCTGCTCTTCACTGTTCACGACATTGTAGCGCCGAGCAGTGAATGCGACGGGGTGTAACTACAAATGCTCCTTCCCACCGAGCCCGAACCCCAATCCCTCCTCCCCGCCAACCTGATATTGATGACCCATCCTGAGCAGTGATGGCCAGTTCTCAGTGTTCGCCAGCGAACACACGCGGGCTGCCATCTTAACTCACAAGTCCGGCTATGCACAGGTAAGCCCTTACCTGTGCCGCGAGCCGTCCTGAAAAAAATGCGGTCACCGGGAGCAGGCAGTTCCGAGAACAGTCCAATGAAGGCCCCTGGCGGCTGTTCTCGGAACTGCCTGCTCCCGGTGACCGCATTTGTTTCAGACCGGCTCCCGACGCAGGTAAGGGCTTACCTGTGCATCGCCGTACTTGTGAGTTAAGATGGCAGCCCGCATGTGTTCGCTGGCGAACACTGTGAACTGGCCATCACTGATCCTGAGGAGAAGTCATCAGCAACTGGACAGCCCCTTTAACCACCTCAGCCCCCAGTGCTTAAACACCCTGAAAGACCAGGCCACTTTTTACACTTCTGACCTACACTACTTTCACCGTTTATTGCTCGGTCATGCAACTTACCACCCAAATGAATTTTACCTCCTTTTCTTCTCACTAATAGAGCTTTCATTTGGTGGTATTTCATTGCTGCTGACATTTTTACTTTTTTTGTTATTAATCGAAATTTAACGATTTTTTTGCAAAAAAATGACATTTTTCACTTTCAGTTGTAAAATTTAGCAAAAAAAAACGACATCCATATAGAAATTTTGCTCTAAATTTATAGTTCTACATGTCTTTGATAAAAAAAAAATGTTTGGGTAGAAAAAAAATGGTTTGGGTAAAAGTTATAGCGTTTACAAACTATGGTACAAAAATGTGAATTTCCGCTTTTTGAAGCAGCTCTGACTTTCTGAGCACCTGTCATGTTTCCTGAGGTTCTACAATGCCCAGACAGTACAAACACCCCACAAATGACCCCATTTCTGAAAGTACACACCCTAAGGTATTCGCTGATGGGCATAGTGAGTTCATAGAACTTTTTATTTTTTGTCACAAGTTAGCGGAAAATGATGATTTTTTTTTTTTTTTTTTTTTTTTCTTACAAAGTCTCATATTCCACTAACTTGTGACAAAAAATAAAAAGTTCTATGAACTCACTATGCCCATCAGCGAATACCTTGGGGTCTCTTCTTTCCAAAATGGGGTCACTTGTGGGGTAGTTATACTGCCCTGGCATTCTAGGGGCCCAAATGTGTGGTAAGGAGTTTGAAATCAAATTCAGTAAAAAATGACCTGTGAAATCCGAAAGGTGCTCTTTGGAATATGGGCCCCTTTGCCCACCTAGGCTGCAAAAAAGTGTCACACATCTGGTATCCCCGTACTCAGGAGAAGTTGAGGAATGTGTTTTGGGGTGTCTTTTTACATATACCCATGCTGGGTGAGATAAATATCTTGGTCAAATGACAACTTTGTATAAAAAAATGGGAAAAGTTGTCTTTTGCCAAGATATTTCTCTCACCCAGCATGGGTATATATAAAATGACACCCCAAAACACATTCCCCACCTTCTCCTGAGTACGGAGATACCAGATGTGTGACACTTTTTTGCAGCCTAGGTGGGCAAAGGGGCCCATATTCCAAAGAGCACCTTTCGGATTTCACTCGTCATTTTTTACTGAATTTGATTTCAAACTCCTTACCACACATTCGGGCCCCTAGAATGCCAGGGCAGTATAACTACCCCACAAGTGACCCCATTTTGGAAAGAAGAGACCCCAAGGTATTCCGTGAGGGGCATGGCGAGTTCCTAGAATTTTTTATTTTTTGTCACAAGTTAGTGGAAAATGATGATTTTTTTTTTTTTTTTTTTTTTCATACAAAGTCTCATATTCCACTAACTTGTGACAAAAAATAAAAACTTCCATGAACTCACTATGCCCATCAGCGAATACCTTGGGGTCTCTTCTTTCCAAAATGGGGTCACTTGTGGGGTAGTTATACTGCCCTGGTATTCTAGGGGCCCAAATGTGTGGTAAGGAGTTTGAAATCAAATTCAGTAAAAATTGACCTGTGAAATCCGAAAGGTGCTCTTTGGAATATGGGCCCCTTTGCCCACCTAGGCTGCAAAAAAGTGTCACACATCTGGTATCCCCGTACTCAGGAGAAGTTGAGGAATGTGTTTTGGGGTGTCTTTTTACATATACCCATGCTGGGTGAGATAAATATCTTGGTCAAATGACAACTTTGTATAAAAAAATGGGAAAAGTTGTCTTTTGCCAAGATATTTCTCTCACCCAGCATGGGTATATATAAAATGACACCCCAAAACACATTCCCCACCTTCTCCTGAGTACGGAGATACCAGATGTGTGACACTTTTTTGCAGCCTAGGTGGGCAAAGGGGCCCATATTCCAAAGAGCACCTTTCGGATTTCACTCGTCATTTTTTACTGAATTTGATTTCAAACTCCTTACCACACATTTGGGCCCCTAGAATGCCAGGGCAGTATAACTACCCCACAAGTGACCCCATTTTGGAAAGAAGAGACCCCAAGGTATTCGCTGATGGGCATAGTGAGTTCATGGAAGTTTTTATTTTTTGTCACAAGTTAGTGGAATATGAGACTTTGTATGAAAAAAAAAAAAAAAAAAAAAATCATCATTTTCCACTAACTTGTGACAAAAAATAAAAAATTCTAGGAACTCGCCATGCCCCTCACAGAATACCTTGGGGTGTCTTCTTTCCAAAATGGGGTCACTTGTGGGGTAGTTATACTGCCCTGGCATTTTAGGGGCCCAAATGTGTGGTAAGGAGTTTGAAATCAAATTCAGTAAAAAATGACGAGTGAAATCCGAAAGGTGCTCTTTGGAATATGGGCCCCTTTGCCCACCTAGGCTGCAAAAAAGTGTCACACATCTGGTATCTCCGTACTCAGGAGAAGGTGGGGAATGTGTTTTGGGGTGTCATTTTATATATACCCATGCTGGGTGAGAGAAATATCTTGGCAAAAGACAACTTTTCCCATTTTTTTATACAAAGTTGTCATTTGACCAAGATATTTATCTCACCCAGCATGGGTATATGTAAAAAGACACCCCAAAACACATTCCTCAACTTCTCCTGAGTACGGGGATACCAGATGTGTGACACTTTTTTGCAGCCTAGGTGGGCAAAGGGGCCCATATTCCAAAGAGCACCTTTCGGATTTCACAGGTCAATTTTTACTGAATTTGATTTCAAACTCCTTACCACACATTTGGGCCCCTAGAATGCCAGAGCAGTATAACTACCCCACAAGTGACCCCATTTTGGAAAGAAGAGACCCCAAGGTATTCGCTGATGGGCATAGTGAGTTCATGGAAGTTTTTATTTTTTGTCACAAGTTAGTGGAATATGAGACTTTGTAAGAAAAAAAAAAAAAAAAAAAAATCATCATTTTCCACTAACTTGTGACAAAAAATAAAAAATTCTAGGAACTTGCCATGCCCCTCACGGAATACCTTGGGGTGTCTTCTTTCCAAAATGGGGTCACTTGTGGGGTAGTTATACTGCCCTGGCATTTTCCAGGGGCCCTAATGTCTGGTAAGTAGGTAAATGACCTGTGAAATCTGAAAGGTGCTCTTTGGAATGTGGGCCCCTTTGCCCACCTAGGCTGCAAAAAAGTGTCACACATCTGGTATCTCCGTACTCAGGAGAAGGTGGGGAATGTGTTTTGCGGTGTCATTTTACATATACCCATGCTGGGTGAGATAAATATCTTGGCAAAAGACAACTTTTCCCATTTTTTTTATACAAAGTTGGCATTTGACCAAGATATTTATCTCACCCAGCATGGGTATATGTAAAATGACACCCCAAAACATATTCCCCAACTTCTGCTGAATACGGAGATACCACATGTGTGACACTTTTTTGCAGCCTAGGTGGGCAAAGGGGCCCAAATTCCTTTTAGGAGGGCATTTTTAGACATTTGGATACCAGACTTCTTCTCACGCTTTGGGGCCCCTAAAATGCCAGGGCAGTATAAATACCCCACATGTGACCCCATTTTGGAAAGAAGACACCCCAAGGTATTCAATGAGGGGCATGGCGAGTTCATAGAAAAAAAATAATTTTGGCACAAGTTAGCGGAAATTGATTTTTTTGATTTTGTTCTCACAAAGTCTCCCTTTCCGCTAACTTGGGACAAAAATTTCAATCTTTCATGGACTCAATATGCCCCTCAGCGAATACCTTGGGGTGTCTTCTTTCCAAAATGGTGTTATTTGTGGGGTGTTTGTACTGCCCTGGCATTTGAGGGTCTCCACAATCATTACATGTATGCCCAGCATTAGGAGTTTCTGCTATTCTCCTTATATTGAGCATACGGGTAATGAGATTTTTTTTTTCCGTTCAGCCTCTGGGCTGAAAGAAAAAAATGAACGGCACAGATTTCTTCATTCGCATCGATCAATGTGGATGAAAAAATCTCTGCCAAAAAAAAAAAAAGGAGGGGAAAGGCGTCTGCCAGGACATAGGAGCTCCGCCCAACATCCATACCCACTTCAGCTCGTATGCCCTGGCAAACCAGATTTCTCCATTCACATCAATCGATGTGGATGAATAAATCATTGCCGGGATTTTTTTTTTTATATATACAAAGTGTTTGCCAAAGTATATGAACACCGCCACCTCCTCAGCTCATATGCCTCGGCAAACATATCTTTTACTGCAGAGGAGAAATCCCGTCTTGCAGCGCCGCATACACCGACTTGCGTGTAATCTGACAGCAGCGCAATGCTTCTGTCAGAATGCACATCAGTGCTGCAGCTAGTCGATCGGTTGGTCCACCTGAAAGGTAAAAAAAACAAAACAAAAAAGAAAAAACCAGGCCGCAACGCAATAAATTTATTAACTGTTGAACAGAACATAGAAACTTTTTTTTAACTTTTTTAACTGAACGTTTAACTTTTTTACTTACCGGTAATTTTTTTTTTGTTTAGTTTTTTTTACCTTTATAGAACAAACCTCTCCTTCCCCATGGGACAATGTGCAAAGCGCAAATTGCCCAAAGATGTGGCGAAGTACATTATGCACTTTATCCCAGGTGAAAGGAGAGGTTTGCAGCAGCTGTGAGTAAAAGGGCCCTAATAGCCCTGTGTGCCTGTCCTGTGAGATGCAATCCCTATGCTAGGTGTACCTGTGTGTGGTACTTCCGGAAACACTCACCAAAGCATAGGGCAGGGTGGTCAGGACAGTCAGGACAGAAATAGCGGGTGTCACGCCTTATTCCACTCCTGCTACAGACACGACATTTTTTTCGGGGTGGCGGTTGGGTTGAGGTACCAGCAACGACACTGGGGAAATGTCGCTCGTGTAGACGGCTAACTACACTGGTGGATGGGGCCACGGAACCTCCTGGGTAAAGGAGGTTCTCGATGATCTCTTCCTGGAATTTGAGGAAAGATCGTGTTCTCCCAGCCTTACTGTAGAGAACAAAACTATTGTACAGCGCCAATTGAATTAAATATACAGACACCTTCTTATACCAGCGTCTGGTTCTGCGGGAAACTAAATAGGGAGCCAACATCTGGTCATTGAAGTCCACCCCTCCCATGAGCGCATTATAGTCGTGGACTGAGAGGGGCTTTTCAATGACACGGGTTGCCCTTTCAATTTGGATTGTCGTGTCTGCGTGAATGGAGGAGAGCATGTAAACGTCACGCTTGTCTCTCCATTTCACCGCGAGCAGTTCTTCGTTACACAAGGCAGCCCTCTCCCCCCTTGCAAGACGGGTGGTTACAAGCCGTTGGGGGAAGCCCACGCGACTAGTTCGCGCGGTGCCACAGGCGCAAATCCGTTCTAGAAACAAATGCCTAAAGAGGGCCACACTTGTGTAGAAATTGTCCACATAAAGATGGTACCCCTTGCCGAATAAGGGTGACACCAAGTCCCAGACTGTCTTCCCACTGCTCCCCAGGTAGTCAGGGCAACCGACCGGCTCCAGGGTCTGATCTTTTCCCTCATAGATCCGAAATTTGTGGGTATAGCCTGTGGCCCTTTCACAGAGCTTATACAATTTGACCCCATACCGGGCACGCTTGCTTGGGATGTATTGTTTGAAGCCAAGGCGCCCGGTAAAATGTATTAGGGACTCGTCTACGCAGATGTTTTGCTCAGGGGTATACAAATCTGCAAATTTCTGGTTGAAATGGTCTATGAGGGGCCGAATTTTGTGGAGCCGGTCAAAAGCTGGGTGGCCTCTGGGACGGGAGGTGGTGTTGTCGCTAAAATGCAGAAAACGTAGGATGGTCTCAAATCGTGTCCTGGACATAGCAGCAGAGAACATGGGCATGTGATGAATTGGGTTCGTGGACCAATATGACCGCAATTCATGCTTTTTAGTTAGACCCATGTTGAGGAGAAGGCCCAAAAAAATTTTAATTTCGGAAACTTGGACTGGTTTCCACCGGAAAGACTGGGCATAAGAGCTTCCCGGGTTGGCGGATATAAATTGTGTGGCATACCGATTTGTTTCTGCCACGACTAAGTCCAAGAGCTCCGCAGTCAAGAACAGCTCAAAAAATCCCAGGGCCGAACCGATTTGAGCCGTCTCAACCCGAACTCCAGACTGGGCGGTGAAAGGGGGAACTACAGGTGCGGCTGAAGTTGGTGACTGCCAATCAGGGTTTGCCAGCACCTCAGGGATTCTAGGGGCTCTACGGGCCTGTCTGCGCGGTGGCTGCGACGGGGTAACTAGTGCACGTGCCACCGTACCAGCTTCAACTGCCCTTCTGGTGCTCGCCACGTCACCATGTTGTACGGCAGTGCTGGTACTAGGTCCAGGAAGGGCTGCGCTGCTGGTGTATGCCTCACCACGTGATCCGGCAGCGACAGCCCCACTCTGCTGCTCTTGAAACGGATCCTGCGTAACCTGTGGTCTAGCGACACGGGGCCGGGTACGCCTGGTGCTGCCAGGGACCTCCACCTCCTCGTCCGAACTTTGGGTCAGAGAGCCACTGCTTTCCACAGGTTCATATTCTGACCCGCTAGATTCATCAGATGAGGGTTCCCACTCCTCATCCGACTGGGTCAGAATCCTGTAGGCCTCTTCAGAAGAATACCCCCTGTTTGACATTTGGACTACTAAATTTAGGGGTATTCCCTGAGACTACCCAAGAAAAAAAGCAAACCTGTCTTACAAAGGGGAGGCTAGCGAAGTACCGGAGGCTGCTGCGGTTGATAAAAAATATCAAAACTGATTTTTTTATCGCCGCAGTGCTTGTAAAGTGAATGTGCAGTGATCAAAAAACAAAATTTTTTTTGTCACTGCGGTGGGGCGGGCGTGGGTGAACGCACGTGTGGGCGACCGATCAGGCCTGATCGGGCAAACACTGCGTTTTGGGTGGAGGGCGAACTAAAGTGACACTAATACTATTATAGATCTGACCGTGATCAGTTTTGATCACTTACAGATACTATAAAAGTACAAATGCTGATTAGCGATACGCTAATCAGCGAATAAAAGTGACTGCGGTGCGGTGGGCTGGGCGCTAACTGACGCTAACTACCTAACCAAGGGGCCTAAACTATCCCTAAAACCTAACAGCCAATACTAGTGAAAAAAAAAAAGTGACAGTTTACACTGATCACTTTTTTTCCTTTCAATAGTGATTGACAGGGGCGATCAAAGGGGTGATCAAAGGGTTAATTGGGGTGCAGGGGGGTGATCTGGGGCTAAAGTGTGGTGTTGGTGCTACTCACTGTGAAGTCTGCTCCTGTGCTGGATCCAACCGACGAAAAGGACCAGCACAGGAGCAGAGAAGCCATATAACAGATCATATTTACTAATATGATCTGTTATCTGGCTTCTGATTCGATTTTTTTGAAAATCGCCAGCCTGCCAGCCAATGATCGTTGCTGGCAGGCTGGTGACGAAATACTTCTTTAACTTTTGCCGGCCCGCGATGCGCATGCGCGGGCCGGCAATATACGAAATCTCGCGTCTCGCGAGAGGACGCACCGGCGCGTCCACCCAGAACAACAGGACCGCCGCAAAGACGCAATCCTGCGTACGGCGGTCCTGAGGTGGTTAAAACTGCTCAGCCGCACCACTTACTGATCGTGGAGCTAAACAGGAGAAACGGAAGTGGTCCAAACTTCCATAAAATGATACTTACACTCCTGTAGAAATCAGGCCTAGGGGGTCATTCGCACATATCCGATCCACAGGCCGCAGATCGAATGCGGTCCCATTCATTTTAATGGGGCCGCAAAAGATGTGCTGTCCGCATCCGTATGTCCGTTCCACAGGCCTGCAAAAAAATAAAAATAAAATCTTTGCGGACAAGAATAGTCACTTCCAACAATGGACAGGACATGCTGCAAAATGCATAGCTATTATACGTGTTTTGCGGATTATAAAATAAATACTTTAGTTTGAATGCCCCCTAATCTGGAGGTTAAGTTTCCAGTGCTCCCAGTTACCGCAGTTCACACTATACAGAAAAACAGGTTTGTGCAGTTTCCGTAATCGAGCAGCGTTCTTCAGCAAACAGCTTTTCTCGATGGCTCCCACCACATAGGTCAGGGGTGTCAAACTCAAATTCATCGGGGGCCGCATCAGCAGTTTGGTCACCCTCAAAGGGCCGGTTGTATCTGTAGGACTATGTGTCCACTCTTTATTATCATAAATTATTGTCACTGCATTCAATTATTACTGTTTTTTGTAATAAAAATATATATATATATTGTGGGGCACAGTGTAGGCTATATGTGTATAACAAACATATTTCACATGAAAACTTACAGTTACTTGGCTTGGCCCTTGGGGATCTCGGACGCCACTTCCACACTTTGGCAGGGGGGCTCGGTGGAGATGATGAGGTGTTTTATCCTAATGAGAAAGATTTCATAATAAGTATTTGGAGAAGGGGCAGAGGGATAGCAGAGCAGGGAGAGGCTGGTGCTGCTACTAGGGGGTCATACCATGGGGGAGTAATAAAGCCCACCATAATGCCCCCCCCAGTAGTAATAATTCTCCTTTAATGTGACAGTGCAAAAAATACCCCCTTGTAATGCCCCCATTTGAGCTAATGTCCTCATAGTGCCCCCATAATGTGCCAGTATAAAATACCCCTATATAGTGCCCCTAGTAAATGACCCAATAGTGCTCCACACCCTCCTTTCTCCTAGTGCCCCCCATAATGTACAAGTATAAAATGCTCCAGTAGATGCCCTCAGTGTCCCCCATAATTTGCAAGTATAAAATACCCCTTCTTAGTGTCCCCCGTAGATGACCCCATAGTACTCCTCTCCCCCCCTTCCCCATAGTACCCACCATGTGTCCCAGTATAAAATTGTACTGTACAGAGAGCCCATATAAAATACCCCTTCTTTGTGGCCTCAGTAGATGCCCCTATAGTGCCCCCAATCATGTGCCAGTATTAACAGCCCCCCCTGTGCCAGTAATAATAGCCCCCTATGCCAGTAATAGCAGCCCCCCTGTGCCAGTAATAGCAGCCCCCAGTAATAACAGCCCCCAGTAATAACAGCCCCCAGTAATAAGAGCCCCTCTGTGCCAGTAATAACAGCCCCCAGTAATAAGAGCCCCTCTGTGTCAGTAATAACAGCCCCCAGTAATAAGAGCCCCTCTGTGCCAGTAATAACAGCCCCCAGTAATAAGAGCCCCTCTGTGCCAGTAATAACAGCCCCCAGTAATAAGAGCCCCTCTGTGCCAGTAATAACAGCCCCCAGTAATAAGAGCCCCTCTGTGTCAGTAATAACAGCCCCTCTGTGTCAGTAATAACAGCCCCCCCTTTGCCAGTAATAACAGCCCCCACCAGTAAAAGTATTGTACATAATAAAAAAAATAAAAAAAAACACATACTTACCTCCATGTCAGTGATGCGATGCAGGCCTCTTCTGGCCTGTGTCCCACGCTGTATGGCTCAGGCAGCGCGATGACGTCATCGCGCCGCCTGCGCCGGCCTCTGATAGGCTGCAGACACTAGGCCGGCAGCCTATCAGAGGAAGGGAAAGGGACACGCCTCTCCCTCCCCTACCGCAGCACAGGCAGGCATCTGTATCGCTGTCCTGAGGACGGCGATACAGATGACTGGAGATGAGCGCTTCCACAATGGAAGCACTCATCTCTCTGTGCCCAGCCGCCGCCGCCAGCTCGCTCACCTGCCGCATATTACACTGCGAGCTGTCGGCCGCCCGGCGCCCCTGTTGCTATGGCGCCCTGTGCGGCCGCACAGCCCGCACACCCCAAAGGCCGGCCCTGGCTGGCGGCTGCGCGGGCCACATGACGAGGTCTGGCGGGCCGGATTCGGCCCACGGGCCTTGTGTTTGACACCCGTGACATAGGTGCTTTGAGTGAGCACCACCGCTTATGGCTGCGTTCACATGGTGGTGTGATGGCAGCATTTCCTGGACCAACTGTGGTTCACGTGAGGGGACTCATTGCATCAGAGTGATCTATGATCCTGTGAGTTTCAGCCCGACCGCGGGTCTAAGGATCAGTACTCGAATACAGGACAGTTGGCTCATGGCTGGGCCGGAACTCGTGCACACGACCGTATCCGTTTTGCGGAGCATGCCCCCATTTTTTCTAAACCTGTGTAGAAATGTCCTATCCTTTTCTGCAAAAGGGACAAGTATAGGACATGTTCTATCTTTATTTGCAGGGCCGCAGAACGGACACACGGATGTGGACAACACATGGTGTGCTCTCTGCATCGGCTGCAGCACCGTTGAAATCAATGCATCCTCATTCGATCCACAAAAAAATGTGGATCAGATGCGGTCAAAAAATACGGTCGTGTGCATGAGGCCTCATAGAACGCTCTAATGCTGAGACCCCTCCCAGGAGTCATGGTTGTTCCGGGAAATGTGGCCATCACACAGAGCACGTTTCATGAACCTCTGGTAGAATAAAGGATCAGACATGCTAAAATCCAACATACCTGATCTTCATTTTTTTTTCAGCATACGCTGATGGGGGACAGTCCCTATTTCCCTGTACCCATTAAATGGTTGGTGGTACTCCAACAACAATCGGGTGGAGAATTTATTAAGCCCTGGGAGACTATTAAGCCTAATTTATCAACTTTAATAAAAAAATAAAAAATGTGAGGCAGCGCTGAGGATCACAGAGCAGCGGCTTGTTGCTGCGGTCTGACCGTTGCGCGATCCTCAGCACTGCCTCTCATTGAGATGTATGGGAGGCAGAGAGGAGAAGAATTTAGCCATTAGACAATGCGGATTTTGGTGCAGATATGCTGCAAAGATGCACATAAATCTACATGGAAATGTATGCAGGTGGTCTTGGGGTTCCTCCACATGGTGCAGATTTATGTGCAGAAATTCCTCATGAAATCCGCACACAAATACTCTCTCTATTCATTGCAGTTTTGGTATGTTTTTTATGTGGATTTGATGTCGTTTTGCAGCAAATATTACAATTCCATTGAAAAGGGTGAAATCTGCACAAGAGAAACACAACAAATGATATCCTTCAGCCTTCCCAATCCGCTGCACTCATCCCTACAGGAGTTTTGGAGACAGAGTACAGCGCTCAGCTATTGCTGGGACTCTCATAGAGGCGGTGCACATACCTGACCTGCTGCTTTGTTCATTTCAGGGGTCCCCGAGGGCTATGGGTTCTCTGTTCCCACGACTGGTGGGTGTCCCAGTGGTAGGACCCCCACTGCACTAATAATTAGTAACTTATCACAACCAGAATACCCCTTTAAAGGCGTTATCTAGGTTTTAAAAATTGCTAGCCTATCCTTAGGCCTGGCCGTGAATATTGCAACTGTGGTGGTCCAACTCTCAGCGCCGCTAATCAGATGGCGCCCAGTAGCAGGCAAGTGGTCTACTTCTATGGTACATCACCTCTTGGCTCTGTTCATACCACGATTTTAGGCTACATTAAGGGGTTGTCCTTCCTTTTAAAGGAACAATGTTTAAAGAGGGCATTGCTGGGGGGCATTATATGTGAAGAGGGCACTACTGGGGGGGCATTATATATGAAGAGGGCACTACTGGGGGGCATTATATAAGAAGATGGCACTACTGGGGGGGTTATATGTGAAGAGCGCACTACTGGGGGGCATTATATGTGAAGAGGGCACTACTGGGGGGATTATATGTGAAGAGGGCACTATTGGGGGGGATTATATGTGAAGAGGGCACTACTGGGGGGATTATATGTGAAGAGGGCACTACTGCGGGGGATTATATGTGAAGAGGGCACTACCGGGGGGGATTATATGTGAACAGTCCGCTACTGGGAGGCATATGTGAAGAGGACACTACTGGGCGGCATTATATGTGAAAAGTCTGCTACTGGGAGGCATTATATGTGAAGAGTCACTGGGCAGCAGCATATGTGAAGAGTCCACTACTGGGCAGCAGCATATGTGAAGAGTCCACTACTGGGCAGCAGCATATGTGAAGAGTCCACTACTGGGAGGCATTATATGTGAAGAGGGCACTACTGGGAGGCATTATATGTGAAGAGGGTACTACTGGGAGGCATTATATGTGAAAAGGGCACTATTGGGGGGCATTATATGTGAAAAGGGCACTACTGGGAGGCATTATATGTGAAGAGGGTACTACTGGGGGCATAATATGTGAAGAGGGCACTATTGGGGGGCATTATATGTGAAAAGGGCACTACTGGGGGCATTATATGTGAAGAGGGCACTACTGGGGGCATAATATGTGAAGAGGGCACTACTGGTGGCATAATACTAAATAGTTGTGTCTAATTCTGCAGAAACAAGTTGTGTTCAGGAGACGTCATCTGTCCAGAACTGAGAAAATAAGGAAAGGGAACAACTCCAGCCAGAGGAGACATCACCTGTAAGTCACTGGGTGGGGGGCCTAAATGGGATTATTAATTATTGTGTTTACCCAGCCCCCCCAATACCTCCACCTGCCGCCACCCCCTATAGGTCTGCGGTAAAATTGTCCTGCATGAAACCGGTCCCTGGTACAAAACAAAAAGTTGGAGACTGCTGCTTCAAAGGACTGTCATTTAAGCAATTCCCTCTTAGGCCTAGTTCACATGAACGTTTTTTTTGCGGGTTTACGGGCCGTTTTTTTGTGTTCCGTATACGGTCCGTATACGGAACCATTCATTTCAATGGTTCCACAAAAAAAACGGAATGTGTTCCGTATGCATTTCGTTTCCGTTCCGTTGAAAGATAGAGCTTGTCCTATATTTGGCCGTAAATCATGGGTCGTGCCTCCATTCAAGTCAATGGGTCCGCAAAAAAAACGGAACACATACGGAAATGCATCCGTATGTCTTACGTTTCCGTTCCGTTTTTTCTGAACCATCTATTGAAAATGTTATGGCCAGCCCAATTTTTTCTATGTAATTACTGTATACTGTGCATGGCATATGGAAAAACGGAACGGAAAAACGGAAAGGAAACGGAAACACAACGGAACTCAAAAACGGAACAACGGATCCGTGAAAAACGGACCGCAAAAAACTATAAAAGCCATACGTTCGTGTGAACTTGGCCTCATACTGTATGTATGATGGTTCACCAAATGCTTATTATTGCTGTCACGCCTCATCATGTCTGGCTTACAGTTGATGTAGGCAGCACTGACAAAGGCTCTCACAATACCCACCACTTGGATACGTTTGAAAATAATGGGAATGTGGGCAGGAATTGATCAGGACAGTTTTGCTTTATGTCCCTGTGCACCCTTTGGACCCAATTGCAAAATGAAATCCTCTGTCGCTCTTCCCCATGTCTTCTGAGGACAACTGTAGGTCAGTGCTGTTGAAATCTGTGACTCAGGAGGTTTTAGATACATATAGTAACATGAAAAATGACATCCGTACATCTAGTTCAGCCTGTTAGGCCGCATTCACACATACCTGGATTTTCACAGACCACAGTATAGATCATACAAGCGTACTACTGTACAGCGGCGGTGGCACGAAGCGCATGGCCTCATAGCAACCAATGACGCCGTGCACTCAGCAGCATGGGTTTTCACGGAACGTGGTCCGTGAAAATCCAGGTATGTGTGCATGCGGCCTTAACCTGCAAGGTGATCCAGAGGAAGGCAAATAAATCCCTGTGAGGTCGAAGCCAATTTTCCACACTTAAGGGGGAAAAAAAATTCTTTCCCGATTCCAATCAGGCAATCAGAATAACTCCCTGGATCAACGACCCCTCTCTAGTAACTATAGCCTGTAATATTATTACACTCCAGAAATACGTCCAGGCCCCTCTTGAATTATTTTATTGTACTCACCATCACCACCTCCTCAGGAAGAGAGTTCCATAGTCTCACTGCTCTTACCGTAAAGAATCCTCTTCTATGTTTGTGTACAAACCTTCTTTCCTCCAGACGCAGATGATGTCAATCAAATGTAGATTGCTGAATTACTGGTTTTGGTTAAAGGCTAGGTTCATATCACCATTAAAGGGGTTGTCCCATCTTGCAAAGTTGATTTCATTGTGTTCTTTCTAGCATAATAATAAACTTACCCTCTGTATGTTATATTCCATATGGCCTCCTCCTTTCCCTATTCCTAATTATTCTTTCCCTTTGTTTATTACTCGTTGTCAGGGGTTACGGCCACCACAGTACTGTAGCAGTGGCCGAGTCTTCCGTTTCTTGAGCTGTGCTGTGGTGGCCGGGACCACGGAAGTGCACATATTCGAGCATGTGCGCCATCTCCCATCCCAGCCTCCTCTTTGCTGCTCCATAGAAACCAATAAGGCTACTTTCACACCAGCGTTTTTGCTGGGTCCATCATGGATCGGCAAAAACGTTTCCGTCGCGATAATACAACCGTCTGCATCCGTTATGAACATAGCCAAGACGAATCCGTCATGAACACCGCTGAAAGTCAATGGGGGACGGATCAGTTTTCTGTCTTGCTCCGCACCACATCACGGACAGAAAAACGCTGCTTGCAGCGTTATTCTGTCCGCGATGGGAGCGCAACCAAACGGAACAGAATGCATTCTGGTGCACTCTGTTTCGTTCAGTTCAGTTTTGTCCCCATTGACAATGAATGGGGACAAAACGGAAGCGTTTTCACCCGCTATTGAGATCCTATGACGGATCTCGATAGCGGAAAGGAAAAGCGCAGGTGTGAAACTGCTCCTGGGCATCTTAGATCAGCCTAGCGGTTGTGAAGACCCTGTCGGAGTCCCACGATGGCGACCCTGATAAAAGAAACAGCTAGTAGCTGTATCGGGAGCACACTCGTACAGGCAAGGGGTGCGATGACCTCTACAGAGAGCTGCTTGCCTGTACTATCAATCAAATAGTTGGTAACCACCCCAAGGGTGCTGCCGTGGAGAAAGGTTAGTGAACAGCGCAGATGGGACAACCCTTTTAAGCTTGACAAAGGAAAGTCTAGATACGCTGGGCCACAAGATTTAGCACACTACCGTCCCCCAAATAATAATGACACACTCACTAGTCTGGAGAACATTTTTATTAATCACTCTGATAAAATACCAAACTTGAAATAATAATAATAACTTAATATAAAACCCACCAATATTCCCACCAACAAATTAATAAAAAAATCAGGAGGAGTCCCAGTAGAGGCATCTTGATCTAGGCCATTTTTAGCTGCAAAAACACTATATATCTCCTACCTGACCTGAGGGCACCATTATTCGGAGACCTGCATTCCCCATTTTGTGTACCTTGCCCACCGGAATATGGATCAAACTAGGTAACCACTCTACCGTGACATTGGGGGAGTTAAACACGCCCCCCCCCCCAAAACTTGCACCATTTTTTATCCCAGTTATTCACCACAGATGCCTCCCGAGAACCCTCCTACTCCTGCCTCTGCAACACGAGCAATACCACTAAAGAGCCGTCAACTATGCCATCTAGAAACGAACAAAAAAAAAGGGAGGGTGGGCAAATACTTCTTTACTCTGCCACCTCGTGTGGCTTCCTTTCCCCCTTTTATAGCACCCATAACCACGCCTCACTCCACCTTTGACTTTACCTAGCCTTCCTATGCTTCTCACCCTCCCCTTATCATGCACCCCATCACATTCGCTTGCAGTACGCTCCAGGGACTTACTTTCCGTTCTTCTGAGATGAGCGAAGTATTAAAAAGTTTAACAAAAAAAATTGCTTTGTGACAAGTTACTTCACCGCTCCCTGTCATTGTACCCCTCAGATGCCGTGTTCATAGCTGATCGCAGCATCTGACAGTAATAACACAGTGTAAAAAAGTTAAAAAATAAATAAATGATACTTACCTAATCCATTTGACGGCGAAGCGCTGGCCACCACCATCTTGATTGAAGATCTAGCGCAACATCTCACACGGCCTGTGGTGACATCATACGTCACTGTGCACAGGATTTCATACGAGACCTTCAATCAAGATGGCGGCAGCCAGCTCTTCGCACTCAAAAGGATGAGGTAAGTAGGATTTATTTATTTTTTTACCACCATTTAGGGAAAATCGATTGGCTACCATGAAGCATGAGGAAATTCGGCTTTGTGGCGAATTGAATTTTCAAGCTCAACACTTGTCAGAAGAACAGAGAAGTAAAAAAAAAAATAATAATGGATCCTGTATTTTAAGCATCCATTATGCTCAGTTATGCACATTTTACATCCGTTTTAGCCATTTCCGTCTGAGATCCGTAATTTTTGCAGGACACTTTTTTTTCCCGTCTAAAATAACAGATCTCAGATTAAAATGGATGCAAAATATACATAACTGAGCATAACGGATGCTTAATATACAGGATCTTTTTTTTTTTTTTTCCTTCTTCTGACGAATCAGAAGAACAGGAAACTAAACTGTGATGTGAACCCGGCCTTGTTGGGTATTGTCCTACCAGAATGGAGGGGATTAATCAAAACTGGTATAAGGCCTCTTTCACACGAACGTGTCCGGATAAGGTCCGCATGCGTTGCGGCAAACCCACACGAGTAGGTACCCAATTGCAGTCAGTTTTGACTGCGATTGCGTTCCGTTGTTCAGTTTTTTTCAGTTCGGGTGTGGGTACCACATTCAGTTTTTTATCACGCGCGTGCAAAACGCATTGCACGCGCGTGATAAAAAACTGAATGTGGTACCCAGACCTGAACTTCTTCACAGAAGTTCAGGTTTGGGTTCAAGGTTGTGTAGATTGTATTATTTCCCCTTATACCAGTGATGCGTGAAAATCACCGCTCGTGTGCACAGCCCCGTAGAAATGAATGGGTCTGGATTCAGTGCGGGTGCAATGCGTTCACGTCACGCATTGCACCCACGCGGAAAACTCACTCGTGTGAAAGAGGCCTAAAGGAAAACTGGCTTAGTTTGGGTTCACGTCACCGTTTCATTTTCAGTTTTTCTGATCCGTCAGAAGAAAAAAAAAAAAAAAAGATCCTGTATTTTAAGCATCCGTTAGGCCGAATGCACACGGCCGTGTTCCGCGGCCGAGAGCGGTCCGTGGTATGCCGGGCTGGATTCCTGTTCAGAGCAGGAGCGCACGGCGTCATTGGTTGCTATGACGCCGTGCGCTTCATGCCGCCGCTGCACTACAGTAATACACTCGTATAGTGTATTAATGTAGTGCAGCGGCGGCATGAAGCGCACGGCGTCATAGCAACCAATGACGCCGTGCGCTCCTGCTCTGAACAGGAATCCTGCCCGGCATACCACGGACCGCTCTCGGCCGTGTGCATTCGGCTTTATGCACATTTTGCATCCGTTTTAGCAATTTCTGTTTGATATCCTTTTTTTTAGACGGGGAAAAAAAAATCCTGCATAGAAATGGCTAAACCGGAGGCAAAATGTGCATAACGGATGCTCAGGATCAGAAGAACAGAAAATGAAATGGTGATGTGAACCCAGCCTTATTTGCCCATATCAACCAATCGGGTTCCACCTTTAATTGTTCGGGAATTTTTGGGGGAAAATGAAAGGTGAAATATGATCGGTTGCTATGGGCAAAAGTTTTTTCTTTATTTTATAAATCTCCCCCACTGTTCCCTCTAAGCCATGCCCTCTGGAAAGGAGATGGTTAAGAAAACATACTAACGAGGATTAACAAGCCCAGTAAAGCTTTACCCGCTGCAGAGTTAGGAAGTTTTACCTCTTTAAAATCCAGAAAACACAGCAACAGTCCCACCAGACTGTGCATACTAACCTCTTTTCGACATTTGCCGTACATGTATGGCACATGTCAGGTCTTCAAAGATGGCGCACGCTCCGGAGCGGCTGGTTGCCTACTGTGTTACACAGCAGAAACCTGGAGACAATGTCTGGGATCATTGATAATGCTGATCATGAACATTTAACTTCTCTGATGTTTTGGTCAATTGTGACCATGGCATCTCAGAGGCCTTTCCCTGTGCAGCGATTGAGGGAGCCATTCGGTTGCTATGGCAGCCTCGGGCCCTCTGAAAGATCTGAGGCATGCCACAGCTACTGTATGGGGCTCCTATGGAGCCCTGTCTGTGGCATGGTTCCATAGGAACATAGCAAATCTTCTATAGACTGCAATGGTAATTCATTCCAGTCTATGGGAGAAGCGATCTGATGTCTGCATGTTAAAGTCCCTTAGGGGGGCTTAAAATAAGTGTCAAAAAAATAAAAATCTTAAAATTGCTATCATCACCATTTCACCATATTAAAAATAAAAATAACCGATAAAAACTAAACATCCTAGGTATCGCCGCATATAAAAATATTTATCCCATACAGTGATCGCAGATTTACAATTTTTTCAACAAGTAAAAAAATATGATCACCCCGCAAAAAATACTTGTAACACACTTCCATAGACATAAATATAGAAGAGTTATGGGGATCAGAATATGGAGGTGCAAATAAAATATAAATTTTTTCCAAAGTTTTTAGTTTTTTGGTATTGATGTAATGGTACTGACCTGGAGAGTAAAGGGCACAGGTCAGTTTTACCGCATAGAGAACGCTGTAAAAACAAAACCCATAAGGGCTCATACACACGGAACCAAGCGTTTTGCACTCCGCAAATCCTGTATCTGTAAAACACGAATCCTGGCCACCATTTATTTTTTAACTTCTGTACAAATGTCTTATCCTTGTCCGCAAAACTAGCAAGAATAGGACATGTTCTATTTTCTTTGCAGGGCTGTGGAACGGACATACGGATGCGAACAGCACACGGTGTGCTGTCTGCATCTTTTGCAACCCCATTGAAATTAATGGGTCCACATCCGATCCTCAAAAAATGCGGATCGGATGCGGACAGAAACTACGGTCTAGTGCATGAGCCCTAAAACTGTGGCGGAATTGCATTTTTTCCTATTCCACCCCATTTTTTGATTTTTTTTTTACCGGATTCTCACTACTTCATATCCGATATTAAATGGATCTATTAGAAAGTATAACTTGTCCCACACAAAAAAAGGTTATGGCTCCCGAAAGGCAGTGAGTAAAAAATGAAAACGCAAAAACAGAAAATCATCGTATCAGGAAGGTGTTAAATGGCAATTTGGGAGAGTCATTACATAGAGCAGATTTTGTTCTGGAGGACCTGGCAAGTCAGGGACAGCCAATTCATTATAATAGCCACTGTGTAATGCTCTGTCTCTCCTGTGGTGGCGCTGCAGGGGAATAAAGCACTTGCTGCAGAGCTCCTCCCCTGATTATAGCTGATCTTTGTGATCAGCTTGTTTTTTAGGGACTTTTAAGACCTCTTTCATATGACCGTCCCCACGAACAGAACACATATCCATTAAGTGCTCATGCACACGACCGTGGTTTTTGTCCGCATCCCTTCCGCATTTAGGATGGGGTTTTTTTCACTCGTGAAAAGGAGACAAGAATAGGACATGTTCTATTTTTTTGTAGGACCGCAGACCCACAAACAAACAATAGAACAGGCATCCTCAAACTGCGGCCCTCCAGCTGTTGCAAAACTACAACTCCCAGCATGCCCGAACAGCCTACAGGTATCAGCCTACAGCAGGGCATTGTGGGAGTTGTAGTTTTACAACAGCTGGAGGGCCGCAGTTTGAGGATGCCTGCAATAGAACATGTCCTATTCTTGTCTCATTTTCATCAGTGAAAAAAATGGCTGCAGACTCCGTGTTTTGCGGACCACAAGAACGGCTACGGCCGTGTGCATGAACCCTAACTTTAATTAGTGTATTCACACATCAGTGGTTTTCCACAGACGCATGCCCTATTTTTCCAGGATTACGGATCCCTAAAGCCCATTATAGTCTATGGGTCTGTCAAAACCACGGACACAACGTGGATACCATCCAAGTTCGGTCCGTTATTTTCACGGTTCGTTGCTAGGAGATGCTCTGGAAACTAATTTTCAGCTTAGTGGTGTCCATGGACACGTAGAGAGTAAAAAACGGACACGGACTAAATACGGATCCTTCAAGGACATCTTCACAAATGTCATTATGGACATGTGAAAGAAGCCTAGCCGAAAGGAATTATCCAAAGAAGAAAAGACTTTCAATGCATTTTTATTCTAAAGGAAAAGAAGAGAGTTCAAGGATATTCTTGATTGTTCAGACCTGACCCTCCATAATCATCTATAAAATCGACATCATTGTGTATTGCTTTGTCATAGTTAGATTGGACTTTGTGTGTTGCCAAGGAATTTTCCACATGACATGGAGCCGCTTTTCCCTTCTGGTCTAATCGTGACTGGTACGACTCTGGTGTTTGTATCATGACGAGGCACCCTGTTCCTATTGACTTTGTCTGCACTTGCCGTTCTTGGAATATTGGAACTGGGCAATTGTTTAAAGGGGTTTTCCAAGATTTGATAACTGATGTCCTGTCCTCAGGATAGGTCATCAATATCTGATTGGTGGCAGTCCGACACTTGAGACCCCCGCCATTCAGCTGTTTGAGAAGGCACCGGCGCTCCTGCGCTTACCAAGCACACCGCCATACATTGTATAGCGGCTGTGCTTGGTATCTCACTCTCTCCATTTACTTCCATGGGGCTGAGCTGCTCCTAGGCCACGTGACCGATGAACATGATGTCAATGGCCTAGAACAAGCTGAGAGAAGGCAACGGCGCCCACAGGATCACTGGTGCCTTCTAAAACAACTGATCGGCAGTAGTCCAATATCGATAAATGGTGAGGTTGCTGCTCTGGCACGCCATTCCGTGCTATGGGACTTCCAAAAACAGCTGAACATGTGCGCGATGAATGGAGAGCATGGCGCACATGCATAGGGTGCTGTCCATCACTTTGGGGACCAGTTTCTGGAGATAGGAGCAAATCCCAGCTGCACCTATCTGACATTGATGGCGCATCATAGACATATGCCATCAGTGTTCCAGATGGGCCAACCCTTTTAAGGTGCAAATACCGGTGCAGCCAGCAGGCAGTGCGTCTGAAATAATAACTATTCCAGCCCCTGACTAGAGCTGTTTTCACTCCCCTTTTACGCCTGTATCCAGGTGTAAAAGATGGTAAATGTGCCAGGCCCGATGTCCTGACCCTGTCACTCCCAAGTGGTGAGCACAGTGCAAAAATACCACGGTGCAAAACTATACTTTGTCACACGCCATTTAAAAATGATCAAAATGGGGTCTTGTGACTTTTTTACTCCGAAAACAGCTGTAGCGCTCTTCATAAATGACCCCCAATTCATTCTATTAAAATGACTGGTCTCAGTGGTCTCATGCCACAAACCAGTGAGGCCAGTGTCTAGGTGTAGCGGTATGTACGAGCATGTCATCACTACAGCCAGAAAATGTGGACAGACCCTTTAAAAGTTCAGATGTTAGGCCTCATTCAGATGTCCGTGAAGGATCCATGTTTGGCCAGTGTGTCTGTTTTTTGCTCTTTGTGTGCCATTCATATTCCAACAACACTGCTAGGCGGAAAATTAACTTCCAGGGCATAAAAACCATGGACCAAAGATGGATGCCACCTGTGTTGTGTCCATGGTTCACAGACTCAGACTATAATGTGCGTGAGGGATCCGTAGGCATGAAAAAAATAGGGCATACTTCTGTGGTGTCACCACAGATCCACAGTCTATGGATCTTTTGTGGCCCCATTGAAATGAATAGGTCCGCATCCAATCCAATGCAGACCAAACATACGGTTGTGTGCAGGAGGCCTTAGAGTGCAATTAGACTGGCGTAGTGGATTGTCACTATTTTGCATAGTATGTATAAAGAGCCCATTAAGGGCTCATGCACACGACTTTGTCTGCATCTATTCCACATTTAGGACATGTGGGTTTGTTTCACTCGTGAAAATGAGACAAGAATAGGACATGTTCTATTTTTTTTTGTAGGTCCTATTCTTGTCTCATTTTCATCGGTGAAAAAAATGGCTGCAGACTCTCCGTGTTTCGTGAACCACAAGAATGGCTACGGCCGTGTGCATGAGCCCTAACTTTTTTTGTTTTTATATTTTATTTGATAAAAAAAATAAAATTCCCAATACATTACTTGACATTTACAATCAATTCATCCGTGTAATACAAAAGAGGAGTAATTATTCATAATGTACATTGACATAATTTTTTAAACCCTAATTCCCCCCCCCCCCCCCCCCACCCCCGTTTGCTCGTTGTTGCCAGGAGTGCGGCACGGCCAGAAATAAAGACTGCTTCTTCCACACATTTAATCCATAACTAAAATCGTCTCGAAGCCCAGATGTTTTTTTGAAACCCCATCTCCCCGGCTTTCATCGATCATGGAACCTATCACCACCCTTCCCGGGTTCGTTCCCAATCAAGTATCTTTTGGGATCCTTCAAATAATATCTTTTCATAACTCTTCATCTTATTCATTAATCCTTTCCAAGTTTCATATTCCGGGTGTTTTTCAGAGCCCCAAACTCTGGTGATAATAACCCGGGCAATCATTAACCCTTTCAACCACAGTAATTTGCGGTGTTTATTTATCGTACTGTCAGGTAGTTGTCCTAACAGTGCCAATGATAATTCCATTGGATATCTCTGGGAGGTAGCTCTAATGTAATTCATCATATATTTGTTCCCAGAATTTTTTTATAGCTGGACAATTCCATAACATATGTTTAAAACCTGCCTTTTCATAACAACATTTAGGACATTTATCATCGGCACTGCTTTTAAACCTACTGAGCAGCAATGGAGTATAATATAACCTGTGTGTGATGGTAAATTGTATCAACCGATAGTTTTTGGATATAGAGGCTTTCTTTATACTGCGCCAATTAAGTATCGTCTCGTGCTGCCACCTATCTTCACTAGTGAATTTAACAACCTTACTTATTTAAACCTAATAGAATTTTTTAATATACTTGTGAAACAGATATCCTTGCACCTCAAAAAGTGTAACAGAAATTAGTGAATTCGTCATCTTCAACTATTATATGATGATTATCTTTAATAGAGCGAAAAGCATGTTGTAATTGTGCGTATATATATACTTAACCATTGTGTTAATCTCACTTCCCAAAAAAAGTTCCTCTAGTATACACAACCCAGTGTCGTTAACTATTTGCGAAATTCGGAAAATGCCCCTCTTTTCCCAAAATTTGTGTTCTATAAATCTCAACTCTGTTAAATTGTTATTATGCCTGGACTGGAGAGAAAATAACACTATTCTTAATGCCCAATATCTTTTTGGTTTTCTTCCACACGTAATGAAGCATGTGACTTATTGGGCACGATCTTCCCTTTATAGCAAGAAAACCGGACTCCAATACCGTGAATATGTCTCGGTGAGTCCCCTCAAATTCCATTGTAAGCGTCTGCATAAAGATCTGAGAGCTCTGTCCTATACACCATTGTATCTGCGCCGCCAGGTAATATCCTTGCATATAAGGAACGGATAATCCGCCTTGTTCTTCTAGTAACCATAGATACTTCTGGCGGATTCTAACCCTTTTTCTCCCTCATATAAGATAATTAAATTGTTGTTCTAAAGCATAGAAAAAGGGGTCACCATTCCAAATTGGGCAAACGGTGAGTGGGTACAGTATTTGTGGTAACAAGACCATTTTTATTAGCATCATCCTATCCACCTGGGATAGATGTAGCTTTTGCCATGTACTTATTCTACTCTTAATTTTTTCCTTTAAGGAGACCAGGTTTAATTTGTGATAATCCGCTAATCTGGTCCCTATCTTAATCCTGAGGTATTCAAGATGTGTAGGGGGCTTGAGTACCGTAACTCTAGAGTCTATATTAGGGGGCGTATGAAACGGGGGCAGAAGGACTGATTTTGTCCAATTAATTTCATATCCGGAAATACTTCCGAAGTCATCTATCAATGTCATTACATACTCCAGCACCTTCCATCCCTGTTTCAAATATATAAGAACGTCATCTGCATATAAACTAATCTTATCCTGTATACCCCCCACTCCAAAGTCCTCAATATGCGGGTCTGTTCTTATTTAAATAGCAATGGGTTCTAAAAAAAAAATAGCAAAAAGCAGGGGGGAGAGCGGGCAGCCTTGTCTGGTTCCCCGACATAATACGAAAGGCATAGACCAATGTCCGTCCACTACTATTCTCGCAGTGGGGCGATTATATAGCATTTCAACACATTTGATGAAATGCTTGCCCAGGTTCATCTTCCTCATTACCTGCCAGAGATAGCTCCACTCCACCCTGTCAAACGCCTTCGTGGCGTCAAGTGACAGGATGGAGTGGAGCCGCCCCTCTCCGAACTGAACATTGGCGAATAACCTGCGAATGTTTGTTTGTATATGTCTACCTGGAATAAATCCGGTCTGGTCCGGGTCTATTAGTTTACTGATCACGCTCTTAAGACGCACTGCGAGGGTTCTTGCTAGTATTTATTGGTCTGTATTGAGCAATGAGATCGGCCGATATGAGCCAACCTCATACGCATCCTTATACTTCTTCAGGATCAAGGGGACAATCTACCCACGTTCATCGACTCATCAAAGACTCGCTGCAGTAAAGGGAGAAGAATCTCTCCATATTTCCTGTAAATTTCAAAGGGTACGCCGTCGGAACCCGGGGCGGTATTCCCCTTAATGGTATTGAGAGCCTCCCTATATTCAGTTAATTGGAATGGAGCATTTAATTTTGTGCTTTCCTCACTGGAAAGTGTCGAAATATCCAATGAGTCAAGATAAGCATCAATAGTATCCACCATTTCTTCCTGCTCAGTTTTATATATGTTCGCAAAGTATTCTATTAATAGTTGTTTAATAGGCTCTGTTTCTGTTTCCAGACTTCCCTCCCTGTTTCTCAGACTCATTATTTTACTAACAGGTCTTTGATTTCGTACAATGGACGCGCGCATTCCGCCGGCTCGGCCACGACTCACAGAAATATCTCTGTCCCATAAAGAAAACCTTCTGTTGGGCCTTATTTCTTAGGTAGTTATTAAATTCCTCCTGCGCTTGCTGTAATCGAAGTGCGGCGGACATATTTTGATCTTTGGACGCTTCACCTGTTGCTATTTTAACTTGTTCAGTTAGTTGTTTTCCCTCTCTGGCGAACTCAGTTTTCAGATTTTTTATTTTAACAAAAAAAAAGACCCCATAAGAATGCTTTTAGTGCGTCCCATACAAAATGTATGTGAGTCGACTCATAATTTTTACTCCAAAACTCCTGTATGGCTTCAACTATAGCTGTGTGTTCTTTTATAATACTTATCCAGCGGGGGTTTAATCTGAATCGTACTACCTTCCTCAGTTCATCCTTTTTCCGTATGGTCACTAATATAGGTGAATGATCCAAGATACTATGTACCTCATTTCATCCCCACTATTAACTGTAAAAACTCTGCATTCGCAAGCGCCAGGTCAATCCTGGACATGGACCTATTCGAGCGGCTGAAACAGGAGTATTCCCTCTTGTTTCCATACAGGAACCACCATACATCCACCAGCACCATTTTTTGAGACATCCTGGCTAGTAGGGTGGCTCCCCTGACTCTCTTATGAGCTAAAACAGATGCTCTGTCCAGGTCCATGTCCATGACATTATTAAAGTCGCCCATCACCAATGTAGGACAGCCCTGCCGAGTACTCAGAAATTCTGCCAAGCTTATCATTACAGCGGGCAAGAAGAGGGGGGGGGGGATGTAATCGACATTCCTATGCACATATACACTTATACCTCTCGAATAGGTAGACAGGCAAGCATGATATTCATATGAGGCCTATTTTCTTTTAACCCTTGCTATATTATCTGGAATAAGATGAGTCTCTACAAGGCCCACAATAGCGGGTAGATGCCTGGCCACTTGGTCGAATACAATGCACCTTTTAAGTCTATCGGCCAGACCCCGCACATTCCAAGCCAAGATCCGATACATCATAACCCTGGGAAAAACGGTGATAAGCTAACGCAGTATAGCGGAATACCACGCCCCGGGTGACACTGGGCAGCAACAAGCATATCACCCCCCCCCCCCCCCCCAATGGTCTACGGGGATGGTGCATCCTCGCAATGCCTCTTTCATCCCACCTCCCTCTAAACCCCCCCCCCCCCTTCATCTCATCTTTTTCTACCTATTTTTCCCTTTTCTTCTAATCTCCAACTCCATTATGATCAAGCCAATAAAATGCTTCCTCAGGGCTTAGCAGAAACTGCACCTGTTCCCGGTGAACTATCCTGAGTTTGGCCAGGTGTAATAGCGAGAATTTTATTTTTTCCTTGAACAACCTTCTCTTTATATCCTGAAATTCTCGTCTTTTTCTCTGTGTCTCTCTAGAGAAATCGGGATATATGCCAATCCGGTTTCCATCGTATTCTAAGCCCTGTAAATCCGATTTTCTCCGTAGCACAGTATCGCGATCTTTTGCATTAACTAACATTGCAAGTAGTGCTCTAGGTGTCGCACCTGGGGGTGGTTTCCTACTCGGTATCCTATGGGCTCGCTCCACAATGAATCCGGGGGACAGGTGTTCTAGGCCAATCTTTTCCAACAATCAATCCTGGATAAAACCCGTGGGGTCTTCTTTTTCGGACCCCTCGGGAAATCCAACAAAGCGAAGATCGACTCTTCGCAACCTGTCCTCCAGATCCGTGAGCCTATTCCCCAAAATCCCGTTTTGAGTTTCTATTGTTAATATTCTTTTATTCATGGTGCTCATGTCTACCTTAATATTAACCACGTTAGTTTGCAGATCCTGCACCCTCTCCCGCAATTTATTAATATCATCTCTAATGATCACAATATCAGATTGAACCGAGGAGATTTTACTCGCCAAATCCCCCAATGCGTGGTTAGATTGATTTACTGCCCCCAATATGTCTGACAGTCGATATCATCTATTCTATTTTCCGAGTTGCCTGGATATCCTCCTGTTTTTCTTCCCTCCTGAGGAGTTTCCTCTGGAGGGGCTTGGGCAGACCCCCCACTTTCCTCCAAATGTCCCTGCTGTTTTTGACCAGTACGTGTTTTAATCTGTGGGGACTTCAAAAATGTCTCCATATTTGTTACTGAGACGATCTTCTATTCTGTATCTTCGGAGGCCGGATATACTTAATCCACAAGGCTCTAAAGTTGTCTCAGTATCAAATCCTCGGCCAATATCAAAACCAGTCCACACTCAGACCAATTATTAGACTCGAGTGCTTTAGTATCAATAGACGAACTGTCCGCACATTGACAAGATAGTCCCAACTCAATGCTTGCAGGTAGGGTGGATCTACACCTCGCTTATATCAACTATAAAAAAAATAAAAGTTCAATAAAGTTCAAGCGGAGTGTCTTCCTGGAGCGCAGCTATCAATACATCTTAGGTGTTCCATGTATTCAGCAGACATTTCCATACAGTCAGTCACCTTTAAAAAGAGTACGTCCTTATCTCCCTCTTCTCAACTGCACCACCCCAGTTGATATTATTCTGGACCAGTACACTCCAATCATTCCAGTGTATCTTATCAACACAGATAGTTATCGATGGAGGTGTCGCGCTCCACCTCAACCGTAATTTCCATGGACGAGGGAGTAGGCGAGATAGTAGGGAGGCTGGAGAGGCGGGGGGAGGGGGCGCAGCACAGCTACGTCTTCACGTCATTCCGCTTCTTGGGTTCTCTAACTTTAATTAGTGCATTTACACATCAGTGGTTTTCCGCAGATGCATGACCTATTTTTCCATGATTACGAATCCCTAACGCACATTATAGTCTATGGGTCTGTCAAAAACACGGACACAATGGGAGATGAATTAGACGATGCGTCTTTGTATTCGTCAGGGCGCAGGTGGATCCTGTGCAATTAAACTACTCACTGGTCGGCGCAAAAGTCGCATATTAAATAAAAAGTCGCAGCCATATACACGTTTGATGTTTGTGAAACAGCGCACGTCTGCCAGATGATGCGATCATTTAATTAAAATTGTCATGTGGCCCATCTCAGACAAATAGAACTATACCACCCCTGGAGTGTAATAAAAATTACAAATTTTTCAACAAATTCATACTTTACAAAGGCGCACAAAAAATTTGACAAGGTGCAAACCACTATAATAGATGACCCACATTGTGTTCCCTGATATCAGCACCAGAGGTGCTTATCTCTCTCATGCTTAAAAATTCTCTGTTATTCTCCATTCAGTAGGGAAACAGCTGTCTTATGGCCTCCTCTATCTACTACTGTATATAGGACCAGACTGGAGGAGTGCAGGTATGCCCAGTGCAAATAATAGGATGCTTAGACGACGCTCCAGCTGCTGTGAAACTACAACTCCCAGCGTGCAGCCGGAGTGCTGAAGGTTACTGAATTCTAGCTTGGACAGTCATGGATTTCAAAGTTAGCCTGGTATGCCCCCAGGATATGTCCAACTAAGGCTACTTTCACACTCGCGTTTGGTGCAGATCCGTCTTGTATCTGCACAGACAGATTCGCACCGATAATGCAAACGCTTGTATCCGTTTATAACGGATCCGTTTGCATTATTCATTCAAAAAAAAAGTCAAAACGGATCCGTCTTGACTTACATTGGAAGTCAATGGGGACGGATCCGTTTTCAATTGCACCATATTGTGTCAGTGAAAAACGGATCCGTCCCCTTTGACTTACATTGTAAGTCAGGACGGATCAGTTTGTCTCCGCATCGTCAGAGCAAGCTGCGTTTTAGTCACCGTCTAAAAAACGCAACGGAGACCAAACGCCAAATTGATGCATTCTGAACGGATCCTTACCCATTCAGAATGCATTGGGGCTGAACTGATCCGTTTTGGGCCGCTTGTGAGAGCCCTGAAACGGATCTCACAAGCGGACCCAGAAACACCAGTGTGAAAGTAGCCTAAGTTTACAGTTTTGTCTTGAATGATAGAAATATAGCAGTCGTAAGAAATGACAAAGGCAAGGATCAAAAACTTAAAAGGGGTTATCCACACTCTTACCCTCATTCAGGGAGCTGCAAGGGCCACAAGACACTACTTGTAGGAGTAGTCTCCATTCAGAGGCCGCTGAGCGAGGCAGGTGAGGAGACACTGGTGCATAGCACAGGGCATGGACAGGCAGAGTTCATACTGTAAGGTAGACGGGCAAAAGGTCTGTGCTGGCAGCACAGGGTCAATATGGTGATCAGGCAGTGGTCAGTCACAGGTAGCCTAGGTTCAGTCCAGTAAACAGGCAGATGTTGGCCATGGGAGAACAGAAGGATATAATAGATTATCTTCAGAGGATGAGACAAGCTAAGGCTACTTTTACATCTGTGTTTTTCTTTTCTGGTATTGAGATCTGGCAGGGGATCTCGATACCGGAGAAAAACGCTTCCGTTTTGCCCCATTCATTGTCAATGTGGACAAAACTGAACTGAACGGAGTGCATCAGAATGTATTCTGTTGCGTTCCCATACAGGACAGAAAACCGCTGCAAGCAGCGTTTTTCTGTCTGGCATGGGATGCAGCTCAAAACTTTCTCGGACACGATAGAAAACTGATCCGGCACAATCCGTCATTGCTATTTTAAAGATAATACAACCGGATCCGTTTATAACGGATGCAGCCGGTTGTATTTTGAAGCGTTTTTGTAGGATTCCTGCCGGATCAGGAACAAACGCATATGTGAAAGTAGCCTTAGAACCTAAAGCTCAGGCACCCTCCCATAGGAGAAGGCACCCTGTATATCCTGGGGAACGCTGCCATTGGATGGAGGCAGATTAGACCGTGCCAATTGGTCCTTAAAGAGGTTGTCCAGCCTTTAGTAAGTGATGTCCTATCCTCAGGATAGGACATCACTGGCTGAACGGTGAGGGTCTAATTCGGCGTAGCACTGTCACCAGAAGTTGGCAACTGAGAAACACTGTACTGTGAATATTGTAGTGGAGGGAGCTTGCTACTAGAGAAAGGCTCCCATTAAAGTCAGTTGGGGCAGCGTTGTATAGCGAGCTCCCTGCACTACAATGTTGATGGTGCTGTGTAATTCTGGAGCTGCACCAAACAGCTGTGTTTTTAGTCCGGCTAATTCTCTGCATATTTGCCAGGTTGCGGCCGGAGTTATAGTTAATTATAGTTAATGGGGCTGGTGGGCATTCAGACAACGGTCGGCAGTACCAGACCCAGAGAGCTCCTGCAGGCTGAACTACAGTGCGAAACAAACCTTAAGTGGCAGGAATTGTGAAAAACTGATATGTGGTTAAGGCCTCATGCACACGACCGTATTTTTAGTCCATGTCCAATCCGCAGATTGCCGAATGCACACAGGACCGATTCATTTCTATGGGTCCGCAAAAAAAAAATTGGACCTCACACGGATGTCATCTGTGTGCGGTCCGCATCCGTATGTCCGTCCTGCGAATCGGAGAACATTCTACTCTTGTCTGCAAATGCGGACCACAGACCCATTGATTTATACTTGTACAGCGGAGGTCGAGCAGAGACACACAGCATTATAAATCATTATAATGCCATGTGGTCCTGTCACGCTCCCACACAGCGCGCATTTCCTGCGGTGGACACGCTCATTTGTAATTAACCTTAAGTGTATGTAACCGTGTGACTTCAACTCCACAAGGAAGCGATCAGGTGAAATACTGTGTAGTAGTAATAGTAGCTGTGGTCTCAGATACAAGATACTTGGTAATTTAGGTCGTGAGGCGATTCTTGGTATTTAACGGAGAAGGCACTTCCTTGTGTGATAGCTCGCTGCTCAATATAAGTCTTCATTCACCAGCTTCCTTTTTAGCCAGTGGTGTGCAGTATGGGTTATCAGCCCAAAGAAACCTGATAAGAAACAATCACATTGCAAAAATCGCCTTCTCCTTAGCTGAGGTTTTCCTCTTCACTCTGCTGCCCTCCAAAAAGAAGTTAGGCTCCATTCACACGTCCGCAAAATGGGTCCGCATCCTTTCCGCAATTTTGCGGAATGGGTGCGGACCCATTCATTCTCTATGGGGACGGAATGGATGCGGACAGCACACAGTGTGCTGTCTGCAGCCGCAATTGCGGAGCGCGGCCCCGATCTTGGGTCCGCAGCTCCGCAAAAAGATAGAGCATGTCCTATTCTTGTCCGCAGCTTGCGGACAAGAATAGGCATTTCTATGGGGGTGACGGGCTGGTGTGTTGCGGACCCGCAATTTGCGGGTCCGCAACACACCACGGACGTGTGAATGTAGCCTAAAAATTAGCACAAATACAGACTATGGCCACTTTTCCACTAGCGTACTGAAATCCGTCAGTATTCTGGCTCTGGATTACGTACGGATTCCTGAGGATATACCATCAGTATTGCTTCAGTATTTCATCAGGATTTACTTTCGTATTCCTTGATGCACTCACATAGACTGTAATGTGCTGCGGATTTCAAATACTGATGGAAATTATACACCCATGTAAATAGCCCTATTCATTAACATTAGCAGCAGATTCCGGTACAGTCCAGCCCATATACGGATTGCAAATACGCCCGTGTGAAAGCGGCCTTAGGCTACCTGCACACAGAAAAAAACCGCTGTGTAATACAGGACCAGCAAAGTTTATTAGATTAGAAAAATCTCACGTACACTTTTGCTTTTTTCTTCTGTGCAGATATTAACCTGCAGTGCAGATTTTGAAATCATGACTACGTCCATTACGTTTACGTTTTTTTGTGCAGATTTCACCCTTTTCAATGCAAAGGAGAGGTCTGCGGAAAATTCACATCAACGGTGCACCAGAAACCGCAAGTAGCACATGAGGCCTTAGGTGCTTATTTTCTGCGGAAAAGCAGAGAAATCGGCACTGAAATAAATGCGAATCTTCTGCAAGTTTACCTGCACCCATGTGGAGGAAGAGAAGATATCGTAGTAATATACCGTTCAGGGCCAGAGAAAAGCTCAGTGCGATTTCACATGAGCATAATACAAAGACGGATTTCTCCATCGGTATTACAGCCGCAAATCTCGGCCTGACCACAGCTCTGATCACCTGAACTAAAAGCATCTTAAGGGGGCGTGCACATGGCCTTAAATGTTTTGCAGTCTGCAAACCGCAAAACACAGATAGCGGTCGTGTGTACGCCACATCACGGTGCAGACCCTATACTTGCGGCGAAGTATAAGACATGTCCTATCTTTTGCAATGCAGCCGCACAGATGCGGAAGAACACAAGAAGCCCTTCCGTGTGCTTCCGCAAACGCGCAGCCACACCACAAAAGGCAGGACATGTCCTATAATTCGCCGCAGCATATGAACCCATTGAAGTTAATAGGTCTGCACCGTGATGCGGCGTGCATATGGCCGATATCCGTGTTTTGCGGATCCGCGGTTTGCTGACTGCAAAACACTTACAGCTGTGTGAATGCGCCCTAAGAAGAAAGCTGTTGGATCAGACTGGTTGGTGATAGGATCTGCAGTCAAGTTGGGATTTGGGGTCGTATTACGCTCACGTCAAATTGGCCTAACATACAATGCTACCTATAAGGGCTCGCTCACACAAGGGGATTGAAACTGTCAAAATCCACCACCTATATACAGCAGCAGAAACTGCCACGGTTTCTCGCCCGTTGTTCACTTTGGATCTGCATACACCTGGTATACAACAGACAACCTGCAGCGACCGGGCCGCAGGGGCAATATGTGTGAGTCGTGGTGGGCCGATGGGGGTAGTAGTACTCGCTGTTCTGTAGCTCCCTGGGCCGGCGTGCAGTGAAGGGAAGGACGACAAAATCCCTCGGGGCACTCTCTATTTGTCCAGGGATTCCCAGCCAGATGGTAGTTGAGGTGCCCTTGGTGGTATGGGTGCTTAAGGTGCCGTGGTGGCAGGGTCCCTGGTGTTTGTGATGCCAGCACCAGTTCGTGCGTTGAGAGATGGTGTAGAATAAGGAGAGAGTCAGGAGTTGAACCAACAAGAACTTTGCTTGAAATATTTGCCTTGAAGTAAGTAGCATCCACGCAAAATAATGCCTTGGTACAGAATATGTAGGCGAGCTGCAACTCCAGACAACAGGCACGGTGTGACAGTGGTAACTGCAGATTCCAGCTCAATCTGAGAGAGTGTGATACTCTCCTTAACTTGCTCACTTGCTCTGGAAATTCAGCCTTTTGGTACTTTGGATCTTCTGAACTACAGGGCGGTCTCCCTAGCGGCAGGCATTACTCATCTGCTCCATTTGAATAGGTTGCTTTAATACGACAAGTCCACCTCGTCTCAGGACAGTGGCACTACAAAGAGAAGGGATCCAGTAGTCCTTGGGCTTGGTTTCGTATCTATCTTGCCCTATCTGGGTAGTGCCCAGGGGCACACTACATAAGTTACATACTCTCCTAACCTCCTCCCAACTAACTTCCTGTGACTGACTTGTCCTATATAAATGATGTAACAGCTCCACCTAGTGGTGACAGTGTGTAAATGCAATTAGCAGCCTGTTGTGAAGAGTGGACGTCCGTATGAATGGTCCGGATCCGTTCCGCATAATTGCGGGTGCAGACCCATTCATTTTTAATGGGGCCGGAAAAGATGCGGACAGCACACAGTGTGCTGTCCACATCCGCTGCCCCGAACTTCCGGTCCGCGGCTCCGCAAAAAAATAGAACATGTCCTATTCTTGTCCGCAATAGCGGACAAGAATATGCATTTTCTATTATAGTGCCGGCCATGTGCGCAATTTGCGGATGCGCAAAACACATACGGACATGTGAATGGACCCTAAGGCTATGTTCACACCAGGAATGTACCTGACGTATATATACATAGGTTTTAATGGACCCAAATTGTGCAAACAAGAAAGTCTTTTTTGGCACACGTTTCGCTGGCATGTGTCAGTATACCTGTATTAAAGAAATATAGTCTGTGGAAGGTCATGTGACCAGTCCTGTCCATCAGCGGCCTCCATTCACTTACACTGGGGACAGACAGGGGAACTAGCGCATGCACAGTTTATCCCCAGTGTAAGTGAATAGAGGCAACTGATGGATGGGACCGTCCCTCGGCAGCCATTTTGGGAGTGCAGCACTGGGAAGCATATGAGTGAACCTGCAAGTAAAGATAAATTAGGTGTCTTAAATCATTGGATATTGGCGCCGATAGTTTAATACTGCCTTTAATAGCTGCCTGTATGCGCTGTACCCCTTTTAAACCTATGTTCTACGCTCCGTTCATAAACTATGCCCCTCTGGCGTCAGATGCACCGCAATTATTTAGAAGCACACACCTGAACTTAAATCTAAACCAGCAAGAGAAGTGGTGTAGACTTCAGGTATCATCTATGTCAGTTTCCAGGCATAAGTTATAATAAACGTGCTGGGACAGCTATGCTCCGCTCCATACCGCCCACTTTTTGGGTCGTGAATGTGGTGCAAAATCACCAAAACAATTGCAAACTTTGCAACTTTTTGAGCTGTTTTCTGTAAGATAGGGGTTGATATATGTCCCCCTTTTCGTATATGTGAGGAGAGGACAGCACAGGGACATGTTATGCTGTGTCAGCTGTATGGACGGATATTTCCTCAAATTTTACCCACTAAACTTTTGTATTGAAAAAAATAACAAGAAAACAACTTTTGAAGTTTGCAGAAGACAGTTATGAAATTTTACCTTTTGCTGACCAGGAATAAAGCAGATCAATGTGCAACCAAAATCGCTTCTGTGAAAGTCCTTCAAGGCCTTGCGTCTTCAGTCTGCAGTATTATGCACGTTACTCGTGTAACAGATTATACACTATCATCTCTAGCCCTTCAAACTGATTGTACACTTTTCCTAGATTTTTGGATGACCATTCTGGATAGGATCTCACTACTGAGTTGCTTCTTGAACACTTAGGGCCTAGAGGGAAACAATGCCCTACAGCAGTTCAGACCACATTCATACTTGAGGCCATACACTTGCATTATTGTTGGCACTGTGCTAGCTTTACACCAGTGTTCTGCAACCTGTCACTCTCCAGCTGTGGTGAAACTACAACTCCCAACTTGTCCTATTAGTCGCATATTTTGCCCAAACATAGAAACATAGAATGTGTCGGCAGATAAGAACCATTTGGCCCATCTAGTCTGCCCAAAGGTAAAGCTTTACTTTAAAGTGAATATCCACCATATCACACAATTTTGTTTTTGTGCTTGCTTTTGTCCTGTTCAGCAACAGGAGCGCTGTTTTTTTTTACTAGAGCTCCAATTTTCCATCATAACTAGAATTAAATGATCAAATTCAGGCCGCCTGTATGCAGTAATCATCGGAGCCCCCTCCCCCTAGTGGCAGCAGCCATCATTTTATGAATTAAAGGGGTTTCTGGAAGTAGAAGGTTGATGACCTATCCTCAGAATACATCATCAATATCTGATCGGTGGGGGTCTGACTCTTGGTAACCCGCCAGTCGGCTGTTCGGAGAGGCCGATGTGCGGGTGAGCATCGCAGCCTTTTCCTAGGCCAGTGGCATCACGTTTATTGGTCAGATGGCTTATGTGGTGCTCAGTCCTACTGATTGGGCATGGGCTGCAATATCAAGCATAGCCGCTATACAATGTGCATGGTAAGTTGTGAGGAGCCTGTAGTGCTCACTGGAGCGCTGCAGCCTCTTTAAACAGCTGATCAGTGGCGGTGCTTGGTGTTAGACTCCCAAGGATCAGATATCCTGAGGACAGGTCCTTAATGTCTATTTGGTGGCAGTTAGAAAAATAGAAAAAAAATTAAAGGAGTTTTCTCGGATTTTAATAGTGATGACCTATCCTCAGCTCTGTCTTTATCCCCACCTTAATGAACCCAGAAGTTACACCTGGATTCATCTCAGGCTAGAGGGAAAGTGCTGTACTGGAGTTGAAGGGGATGGCAGGTCCCTCTACCAACACCTACCCACCAGTCAATAAAAATCCAGGCCCATGAAATACATGTACGCTGGGACTTTAAACATGGCTCCCACTACTGTGTGCAGTGGGCGCCATAGCCGCCAGGTGCCTGCTGTTTCTTACAGCAGACACCTGCAGCAAAAGTCCGCGGCTGGCGTTAATGCTGATCGCTGACTTTTAAGACTTCAGATGCAGTTGTCAAACCTGACCACAGCATCTGAATACTCTAAAACAGGGATGCCCAATCTGCGGCCCTCCAGCTACAACTCCCAGCATGCCTGGACAGCCTACAGCTATCAGCCTACAGCAGGGCATGATGGGAGTTTTTACAACAGCTGGAGGGCCGCAGGTTGAGCATCCCTGCTCTAAAACCCAGAAGCGCACGCATCTGGGTGTGCTCCAGCTCAACTTGGTGGAGATCGGGGGAGCTGGAGGCATTGTGCAGCAGCTTCAGTCCTCCGAAATGGACTGAAGCTGCCTTACCTTTAGTTCCTATGGAGCCCCAGCTAATGAATTGGAGTGTATGAGAGAAGCAATCTGATGATTGCTTGTTATTATTACCTATGGGAACTATAAAATAGTGTACAAAATATATTTTTAAAATGTAAAAAATTCGAAAAAAAATATAAAAATTCAAATCACCCCCTTTACCCAAAATGTAAATAAAGAAAATACATATTATTATTACCACGTGCAAAAATCGCCATATTATTAAAATATAAAAATATAATTTTTCCCATACGGCAAAACGAAAAAAAAATTAAAAATGGCCAACTTGCCATTTTTTGGTTGCTTCACCTCCCACAAAAAATAAAATAAAAAGTAATCAAAAGGTCTTACACACCCCAGAATGGTATCAATGAAGAGTACAGATCGGCCCACATAAACATGAGCCCTCATCCAGCTCCATATACCTAACTACAATAAAGTTATAGGGGTCAGAATATGGCCATGAAGAGAAAGGGAGGGAGTGAAAAACAAAAACGAAAAAACCCTCCGGGGCTGAAAGGGTTAAACAAAAATGCCCCAGCAATCTACCCTCTGCTGAAACCACCCAGCTTTCCTGGATTCTTTTACCTCACCCATCTGAGCATTCTAGGTGAGATATACACCCCGTCCAGTACTTTACCATACTCAGTATGAATATTAGAACTAAATTTCAACAAGACCCATACCTTTTTTCTCTACGCTATCAGAAGGGGTCGGCTTATCCCCCTCTCGCACATGCATGGAGTCAGGAGAAATCAGCTGTCTAATGTATATGAAATGTATCAGAAATTGTGCTGATCGGGCAAGTCCGGGTTCACATCACCGTTTTGTTTTCCTTTCTTCTGATCCGTCAGAAGAACAGAAAATAACAACAACACCTTGGGGTCCATTCACACGCCCGTAGTGTATTGCAGAACCACATAGAACTGCCTATTCTTGTCCGCAATTGCAGACAAAAGTAGGACATGTTCTATTTTTTTTCCGGAGCTGCGGACCTGAAGATCGGGGGCGCGCTCCGGAAATGCGGACAGCACACTGTGTGCTGTCCGCATCCATTCCTGCCTCATAGAGAATGAATGGGTCCGCACCTGTTCCTCAATTTGCAGAACGGATGCGGACACATTCACGGACGTGTGAATGGACCCTTAAGGACCTTGCCATTTTTCACCTTAAGGACCAGGCCATTTTTTGGAAACTTGACATGTCACTTTATGTGATGATAACTTCGGAACGCTTTTACTTATCCAAGCTATTCTGAGATTGTTTTCTCGTGACACATTGTACTTCATGATAGTGAAAAATATGAATCTATATAATTCACCTTTATTTATTAAAAAATCCAAAATGTACTGAAAATTTAGAAAAATTTGCAATTTTCAAATGTTTTATTTCTCTGCTTTAAAGGCACCATAAGAGAGTTATTACCTCACATTCCCCACATGTCCACTTTCATGTTTGCATCATTTTGTAAATGTAATTTTTTTAGGATCTTATAAGGCTTAGAATTTTAGAAGCACATTTTAAATTTTTAAGAGTTTCCAAAACCCACTTTTTTATGGACCACTTCACTTTGTGGGGCTTCCATAAATGACCCCATTGTAGAAACTACACCCCTCAAGTTATTCAAAACTGATTTTACAAACAAGAATTAAAGGAAAAGGAGATGACATTTTAAAATTTAACTTTTTTGGCAGATTCTCCATTTTAATTCATTTTTTCCTGCAACACATCAAGGGTTAACAGCCAAATAAAACTCAATATTTATTGCCCTGATTCTGCAGTTTACAGAAACACCCCATATGTGGTCGTAAACTGCTGTACGGGCACACGGCAGAGCGTACAATTTTTTAAAGAAAAGCAATCATGTTTTTATGTCTCCATTTTCTGAAAGCCATATCTTTTATATTTTTTGGCCGATTGTTTTATATAGGGTCTAATTTTTTGCGGGATGAGATGACAGTTTGATTGGTTTTATTTTTAGGTACATACTGCTTTTTGATCGCTTGGTATTACACTTTTTGAGATGTAAGGTGATAAAAAAAATGGCTTTTTTTAGCACCGTTTTTATTTTTATTTTTTTACAGTGTTGACTGGACGTGGTGGATCATGGGATATTTTTATAGAGCAGGTTGTTACGGATGAAGCGATACCCAATATGTGTGTTTTTTTTTTTTTTTTCTTCTATTTTTTACAATTTTATGTCTCTTTTTATGGGGGGGGAGAGGCTTTTTTTTTATTGAAACTTTAAATTTTTTTATTGTTAAAAACACTTTTATTTCACTTTTATTATTTTTTATTTTTGTCCCACTATGGGACTTCAACATTTCAGGGTCTGATCCCTGTTTCAATACAGCACAATACATCTGTATTGTGTTGTATTGAACTGTTAGTGCCTTACACTGTAAGAAGCTGACAGTTGCCTAGGAGACCCAACCCTGGAGCTGGATCTCTTGGGCTTTCGTAGCTGGCATTCCTCATGTCTGCGCAAGGCATCAGGGCTGCCATAGCAACCATCAGGTCCCCGTCACCGCAGCACGGGGACCCGATGGGGATGTACAAGCTGCTGCAAACCCCCTGTATGCCGCGGTCAGAGTGACCACGGCGTACAGGGGGTTAATCTGCCGGCATCAATGTTTTCACTGATGCTGGCAGATACAGTCAGTATCAGCCGGGCCTCTCCTGCTGATCGCGGCAGCGCATGTGGGGCAGCCGGTTAACCCTAGGACGAGAATGCTCGTCCTAAGGCGCTTAGTACCGGCCAGTTAGGACGAGCATTCTCATCCTAGGTCGGCAACCTGTTAAGCATCTGTTATGGTCAGTTATGCACATTTTGCATACATTTTAGCTATTTCCATCTGAGATCCGTTATTTTAGATGGAAAAATTTTATTTGTGTGGTATTTTTAGGATGCTTAAAATACAGGATCCTTCTTTTCTTTTCTTTTGACTGATCAGAAGAACGTAAAATGAAACGGTGATGTGAATCTGTTTTGGATCTGGTCAAGATACCAGGTAGATTGATGTACTGCTCCAAATTAGTAGAAAATCATCTTAAAGTGCACAGAGAAATCAAACTCTGACGCACCCAATTGGAGTCAAAGCAAATCTCTACTTTATTGTAAGTGTTCACACAGAATATACCCCCCTGGTGGGAGGTGACTAAGTGTGGTGCATTTTTATTGGTTACTGGGAAGCAATAGCAAGCATTTAATGGGTTAATCTTACACTTCTTTTTCATCAGGCTGACTTAAGAAATCATCTAGGAGCGCAGTTCCGCACCCCACTCTCACTGACATGTACATAGCGCTTTGGAATGTGCTCCTTCCCCCCTCTCATCTTCAAGATAGTGGGAGAGCAGTATGCGTGCCAGGTGGTACATCCAGGAAGCAGGATTTTTCTACTAAGCGGTGTCTGAGCAGTGTAACGCAAGTGTATAGAACAAGCAAGTATCCATACTGTTTCATTAGTCCATAACAGTCCCCCTTTGGAAACTTGATTGTTGGCTATCCCTAAAGCCTAGCGAATCCACTGGGCATACCCTTCGTATCATCTTCATCTGCAGTGGCGACAACTTATCTCTATTAGACAAGCTCCCGATTTCAGGGCTTATGATAGTACCCCAGGATTCATCTTACCCTATCTCTGCATGGCATCATAGCTGGGAGGGGGAACTGTATTGAATGGCGTTTCCTTTTGTTCTTCCTCATGGCTTATTGTTCCAGGGTCGTCAGGACGGCCTTTACTCTTTTACAATGTGAGGCGTGGATCCAGGTGGGTCTCCCTTCGAGTTTCACGGAAGTTGGGGTAGTCAACAGCATTTGGTAGGGTCCCTCGTATTGTGGTTCGGGGGTGCTTCTGATGTGTTTCTTGACTAGCACCCACTCTCCAGGTTTCAGAGTGTGGCTTCCTTCTAGGGAGTCTGGATCTGGAATGGAAGAGATAACTTGTGCATGTATAGTACAGACCAAAAGTTTGGACACACCTTCTCATTCAAAGAGTTTTCTTTATTTTCATGACTATGAAAATTGTAGATTCACACTGAAGGCATCAAAACTATGAATTAACACATGTGGAATTATATACATAACAAACAAGTGTGAAACAACTGAAAATATGCACACTCTTGGCATTCTCTTGATGAGCTTCAAGAGGTAGTCCCCTGAAATGGTTTTCACTTCACAGGCGTGCCCTGTCAGGTTTAATAAGTGGGATTTCTTGCCTTATAAATGGGGTTGGGACCATCAGTGGCGTTGAGGAGAAGTCAGGTGGATACACAGCTGATAGTCCTACTGAATAGACTGTTAGAATTTGTATTATGGCAAGAAAAAAGCAGCTAAGTAAAGAAAAACGAGCACCTAGAGGCTCCGTCTACCTTCATAAACAGCCGCCGCCCAGCGCGTCCCTCCAGCCCGCCCATGTCTTCCTCCGTGTGACGCAGCGGACGAATTCTCGCGCATGCGCCGTGCGCGGCTATATTCGGCGCATTTGAGATGTCTGAGCTGGGAGCGGTCAGACAATCAATGCGCATGCGCCGAATACAGCCGCGCACGGCGCATGCGCGAGAATTCGTCCGCTGCGTCACACGGAGGAAGACATGGGCGGGCTGGAGGGACACGCTGGGCGGCGGCTGTTTATGAAGGTAGACGGAGCCTCTAGGTGCTAATGACGCCCACATAGCACCTAGAGGCTCATTAGCATATTTATAAAAGTTCGTTGTTTAGCAAAACCGCTGCCCCACAAGCGATTATAGTAGGATGGTTGGCCAGAGCAGACACTAGCGGATCGCTAGTGTCTGACAGCTAATTATGTCATACCAAGTGATAGAAACCCTTTAAGAAATGAAGGTCAGTCAGCTAAAAAATTGGGAAAATTTTGAAAGTAAGGGCTATTTGACCATGAAGGAGAGTGATGGGGTGCTGCGCCAGATGACCTGGCCTCCACAGTCACCGGACCTGAACCGAATCGAGAATGTTTGGGGTGAGCTGGACCGCAGAGTGAAGGCAAAAGGGCCAACAAGTGCTAAGCATCTCTGGGAACTCCTTCAAGACTGTTGGAAGACCATTTCAGGGGACTACCTCTTGAAGCTCATCAAGAGAATGCCAAGAGTGTACAAAGCAGTAATCAAAGCAAAAGGTGGCTACTTTGAAGAACCTAGAATATGACATATTTTCAGTTGTTTCACACTTGTTTGTTATGTATATAATTCCACATGTGTTAATTCATAGTTTTGATGCCTTCATAGTGATGAAAATAAAGAAAACTCTTTGAATGATAAGGTGTGTCCAAACTTTTGGTCTGTACTGTATGTTAGACACTTGTTTGCTCAATGCTATCACATATTTTGCAACAGATTCATAATGCACTTGTAGCTGCTGCGGAAAATACTGTCCCATTCTTGGCCCTGTCCCAAATAGGATCTCGTATGGGGTCGGTAAGGGATGTGAAACGCTAGGTGTGACCCTACCATCTTACAGACCTCCTGGGTTAGACTAGCAGTGAATGCTGGGCACTCTCAATGACCTCATGTACCCTGAATCTACAAACAGTTTCCTGCATTACTTTCTTAGCAGCGGTGGTTGCTGTCTGGTTTCGCACGGGGTAGGCTTCTGGCCACCCAGAGAACAAGTCTATCACTACTAGCACATATTGAAACCCTTGCACATTGGCATCTGGTCGATTTGGATCCTTTGGAATGGGTACAGGGCTCTGGAAAGGCACTTGGTGGACGTGGGTTCAGTCCTGCCTGGGTTGCACTCGGCACAAATGAGGCAAGACTGGGTATGTCTTACCAGGACTGGGGTAATTCCTGGGGCCACCCATATTTTGTCAATTAGTTCTTTCATGATGGTTTTGGATTAGCGGGTGAGCCCATGGGGCACTGAGGCTATTGAGGGATAGAGGGCTTTGGGTAGGCACACTCTCTTTCCTTGTGTCCAGAGTCCAGATTCTTCTTCGAGGGCTGACTCTTTCAACCAGGTTTTCTTTTCCATGGGAGTGGCCTGTTTCTGCATTTGTTTCAGTAGGTCCCATGTGACTTCTTTCTGTTCCAGGTCTTCCTGTGCTACCATAATCTGGTCTGACTGGACTCTTTTCTCTTCCACTGCTGCTTTCTTGGCTGCTTGGTCAGCTAGAGGGTTTCCTCTCGCATCAGAGGTGTCAGCTCGAGTATGGGCCTTTACCTTGATCACTGCCACTTGGGTGGGCAGGAGTACTGCCGCCATTAGAGCCGCTACTGCTGAAGCATTCTTGATTGGGGTTCCTGCGGCTGTGATGTAATCCCGGGCTTTCTATATTACTCCAAAGTCATGAACCACTCCAAAGGCATATCTAGAGTCTGTGTAATTATTGGCGGTAGAGTCTTTTGCCATGAGGCAGGCTTCAGTGAGGGCAATGATTCAGCTTCCTGTGCTGACTGGTCTGGGCACAATTGTCTTGCACACAGCACCTCATGCTCACTAGTGACCGCCATGCCTGTATGGAACTTCCCTTTGTCATCGGCATACCTTGAGCCGTCCACAAAGAGAGTCCAATGCGGGTTGTCAGAGGAGTGTCTTGGACTGATGGTGTCTCTACTTCAGCTTCCATCATTGTGATGCAATCATGATCTTGTTCCTTGTAAAGAGAGTCGGTTGAGGCCCATAGTTCATCTTCCTGAAGATTCTCATGTAAATCTTCAGAATCTCCAGTATACTCCCCCCTTGGAAGAGGAAGGAGTCAAGATACCAGGTAGATTGATGTAATGCTCCAAATTAGTAGAAAATCGTCTTAACGTGCACGGAGAAATCAAACTCTGATGCACCCAATTGGAGTCAAAGCAAATCTCTACTTTATTGTAAGTGTTCACACAGAATATACCCCCCTGGTGGGAGGTGACTATGTGTGGTGCATTTTTATTGGTCACTGGGAAGCAATAGCAAGCATTCAATGGGTTAATCTTACACTTCTTTTTCATTAGGCTGACTTAAGAAATCGGCTAGGAGCGCAGCTTCGCACCCCCCTCTAACTGACATGTACATAGCGCTTTGGAATGCGCTCCTTCCCCCCTCCCATCTCCAAGATAGTGGGAAAGCTGTATGCGTGCCAGGTGGTACATCCAGGAAGCAGGATTTTTCTACTAAGCGGTGTCTGAGCAGTGTAACGCAAGTGTATAGAACAAGCAAGTATCCAATCCCTACTGTTTCAGTAGTTCATAACAAATCCAGCCTAAGCCATGCATTGGAAAAAAGTATGGTTATGAGCAAGCTTTATGTTTTATATTGGCATCCAGAATATGCCAGGGTCAGCCAGCAGTTATCTAATGTGTATAGCCAGAGATGGGCCCTGCATCTACCAGATATTTATGACATACCCTGGGGACATGCCATATATGTCTAAAATTGACCCCTTTAAGTTTGCACTATTATCTCCATCTGTCAAATTGCTGCCCCCTTGTGGTAAGACTGGTTGACTGATGCAAATTTCACACCTAGAGTCATGATTCCTACAGACACTGAACCAAAGGGGGCTGCTGAAAGATGAAGTCAGGCTAAGCTAAAGAAGAAACAGCAGAAGTTACACAACGTATTTACCAAGATTATATCTGCATATATACAGTATAATATACTGGGTGTATCTTTTCACTATAAAACATTGGATGTGTGTTTTTTAGGCCTTAAAGATGACATCCTGTCCAAGTGACTGGATTGGGAGCGTTTACCTCTTTATCCAGTCAGATTCTATCAATCTACCTCAGCAGTATGACCTGTACAAATCCATTGTGTACAATGCACTAAGGAACAACATTTCAGGTAAGACTCCTCTACATATCCACAATTAGGACTGAAATATCGATCTAGATATACCATATTTTTTGAACTATAAGATGCACCTATGATTTAGAGGAGGAAAATAAGAAAAACATTTTTTTTTCATCAGACCTCATATCAGACCCCAAAATCAGACCCCCAAGCTTCTTCAGACCCTCAAGTTTCATCAGCCTCAGATCAGACCCCAATTAAATATAATGGCCCCCTGCAGTGATCCAGTAATTCTAATACCCCTTCCTGTAGTGCTCTTAGTAGTTATAATATCCCCCTATAGTGCCCTCAGTAGTTAGAATGCTCCCAGTAGGCACTAGGTATAATGTAATGCCAGTAGGTATAATGCCCCCTGTAGTTCCTTTAGTAGTTATATAGCTCCCTGTAGTGCCCCCAGTAGTAATAATGCTGCTTGTACTGCCCACAGTAGTTAAAAATACCCCCTTTAGTGCTCCTAGTAGTTAAAATGCAGTGACCCCAGTAGGTATAATGCACCCTATAGTGCCCCTAGTAGGTAAAATTGTTGCCAGTAGGTATAATGCAATCTATAGTGCCCAAAGTAGGTATAATAGCCCCCTGTATTGCCCCCCAATAGTTAAAATAGCCCCTTGTAGCCCCCCTCAGTAGTTATAATGCTCCCTTGTAGTGCACCCAGTACTTATGGTGCCCCCTGTGGTTATAATGCTTCCCTCTCCCCATAGTGCCCCATTATTATCTAGCTCCAAAGTGATAAAGAAAAAAAAACACCTGCACCTGGGCACGAGTAGTTGTGATGACAAGAGGTCTCTCTCTCTCGCCTCCTCTCTCTCATTTACTCTCAATCTCATTTGTGTCTCTGAATTCCAGAATTCTCCGGAGGATCCCCCAACTGTATTGACATCCTAAAAATTAGTAAAAGTGACCAAGAGCTGATCCTTCACCTAAAATTCTATGGAAAATTGGCCTCCAAGAGATTTCTTCAAGGCTACAGGGAGAAGAGGGTTCATCAGCACATACAAAATCAGCTCTGTCAATGTCTAAAAATGGAGGCTCTTCAAGTCCACCTGGAGCTTAGAGTGGGCACAGAGAAGCTTGACACCCAACTGGATGAAGAGGAGAAATGTCTGCAGTATATTTTCTCTTTAAAGGTAAATTTAGAGTTTATTTCTGAAATAATGTATGAAGTTGTAGTCTTTGTGTGATATGAGTAATGTAGACAGCTAAATCAGACGGTTGAAAACCACATCAGAAAAATCCACTCCTGCTGATCGTTGGATTTCTTCTATGAATTTACAGTTTGTGATGCCGTGGATCCACCTGTGGATTATCCCCATTTCAGTGGAGCTAATTCCTATGCTGGTACCCGGCCTTGTATTTTATACTTTTTTTTAAATTCTTTTCTTTTCTTTAATTCAAATTTTAATCAATGGGATGCTGAATACATGGGAATTTCGCAGACACAGCAGAGACATTTCACGTGAAGTCATGCTATCACTGTATATCTTCTTCCACTTCAGCCCTGTTATCAGAAGGATGATGAACTTGCAGACCTGGAGAGATGTTTGATGAATGTTTCATTGGGGACATTGCCACTTCAGCAAAACAGCAATGTGCCTCCTTCATCCTCTCCACAGAACTCCAACAATGGATCGCCACCACATACCCTCCGCTCACTATCATCCGAGGGAAGCAGCTTCCAATTCCAGGATCAAGAGTTTAGTAAGTTTTGTCTCTACGCAATCTATCTATCTATAGCCATAACGAGCAAATACCTTGCTAACACGCAGGACATTGTGATCCTAGACAGTCTTTGGATATCTGTTCCTCCTCCCCTCAGGGATTCTCTAATTCACAGGAATGATGTTTCTCCTAGAGCAGGGATCAGCAACATTTGGCACTCCAGCAGCTGTGAAACTACAACTCCCAGCATGCAAGCGTTCTAAGAGTTATAGTTTCTGAACAGCTGGAGTGCCAGAGGTTGCTGATCCCTGTCCTAGAGAAATAGTCTGTTTCCTTGTCTGCAGCTTCCCACAGGCTCATATTCATCTGCTCTTCTTAGAAGCAAAGGCCAAAATGAACTAAAATCTGCCCTGAATGGCAGGCAGAGCTAAATTGAATTTGCTGATGCAATACTAACTAGAAAGCTCCTCCCTCAGAGGGGAATGCTAGTTCCCTCTGCTCAGTCAGGGTATAAGTAACTAAACACTGCCACCTATAGACACCTTTTGGCAATTTTATATATATTCATATATATATATATATATATATATATATATATTATACAGCATAATACAAAGCATGAATTATTTTTGTAATGTACCAAATTTAACAATTTGCAGGGGGACTGCAGTTATGGGGGACTGCATAGCTATCTAATATACTCTATCTATCTATCTATCTATCTATCTACAGTATCTATTTCATTCCTAATGCACAAATATATATAATCTCAGCTGTCTGACTTTAATGGCTAGAGCTACTGGCTCTGTGTGGAAGAACAAGGTAGTCTTAGGCCTCATGCCCACAGCGGTGTCCGTATTTGGGTCTGCTAAAAACGGATCTGCAAAAATAGGGGTATTTCTCTCAATAGAAGAATAGAAAGGGGAACGATCATAGGCAAATACAAATCGGACCTGCACAGAGATTTGCGGATCAGACATACGGCTCCTCAAAGAAACGGATGTTTTCATGGCCCCATAGAAATGAATGAGTCAGTGTGCTATGAGTGAAAGCAGCAGAGAGCACAATGAAGAATAATATGGTATTCTGCATGAGCCTTTAAAATGCATCTTTCTGGAAGAAAACTGTAAGTTTCCTCCTGTGCAGTTTCTTGTTTCTAATGTCATATTTGTTCTCATGCAGTTGACAGGCCTCTGACCTCTGAACATCACCAGATCTTTGCCAAGTTTGTAGGAACATCTTGGAAAAAGGTGGGCAGGACATTGAAGGAGAACTGCCCTGCATTAGAAGATCCAGCCATAGAAACCCTGGCATACGAATATGGTAGAGAAAGCCTCTATGAACAAGCCTACCAGATGCTCCAACGTTTCATTGATTGTGAAGGGAAGAAAGGCACCTTACAGAGACTTGTGGATGCTCTCGTAAGAAATGGACTGACTGGAATCGCCGAGAAACTGCTATCTGTGCAAGAAAACGGACTGAATTAAGAGACTGGGAAGAAATCAGGGGAGGACTTGTGTCATCTATATTCACTTTGCTCTGTGCCTTTAAATAAGTTGATGGGCTTCCCTCATGGTTATACCTCATCTAGTAGTGTTCAGGGGGCTTGTGCAGGACCATTGACAATAATGTAAGTAATGGACCATCTCAGCAATATCATGAAGAAGCTCCTATAATATTCCAGGACCTCCTTTCAACGCTCTTCCTTAAGTGACCAGTCTACTTTGGTGTAATGAACACTTTCTGATTACTATGGTCATAGACATTATAGTTTTTAATACTAGTGGTTTAAAATTCAATGAACATCCCATAAAGAGGTTACTAAAGTTGTATGATATTAGAAAAAAGGATCACCATTCTTCCATGGACTGTACCGTTACTGCAGCTCAGCCACATTCAACAGAATTGACCTGAACTGCAATACCTGACACAGCCTATGGACAGGAATGGTGCGGTTTGTATAAAAAAAGAGGATAGACCCATTTACGTTTTATTAAGGCCTCATGCACACAACCTTTTTTTTTTTTCGGTCCGCAAAAACGGGTTCCTTTTTTCCGTGATCCGTGACCGTTTTTTCGTCCGTGGCTCTTCCTTGATTTTTAGAGGATCCACGGACATGAAAAAAAAGTCGTTTTGGTGTCCGCCTGGCCGTGGGGAGCCAAACGGATCCGTCCTGACTTACAATGTAAGTCAATGTGGACGGATCCGTTTGACGTTGACACAATATGGTGCAATTGCAAACGGATCCGTCCCCAATTTACTTTCAATGTAAAGTCAGGAGTTAATATACCATAGGATCGGAGTTTTCTCCAATCCGATGGTATATTTTAACTTGAAGCGTCCCCATCACCATGGGAACGCCTCTATGTTAGAATATACCATCAGATTTGAGTTACATCGTGAAACTCAGATCCGACAGTATATTCTAACCAGTGTGCGGCCTCCCCCGCCCCCCCCTCCCTCTATTGTAATATCATTGGTGGCCAGTGTGCGGCCTCCCCTCTCCCCTTCCCCCCCGATCATTGGTGGCAGCGGAGAGTTCCGATCGGAGTCCCAGTTTAATTGCTGGGGCTCCGATCGGTAACCATGGCAACCAGGACGCTACTGCAGGCCTGGTTGCCATGGTTACTTAGCAATATTACAATATTAGAAGCATCATACTTATCTGCTGCGCTGTCTGTGACCTGCCGGGAGCTCCTCCTACTGGTAAGTGACAGGTCTGTGCGGCGCATTGCTTAATGATCTGTCACTTACCAGTAGGAGCTCCCGACCGGTCACAGACAGCGCAGCAGGTAAGTATGATGCTTCTAATATTGTAATATTGCTAAGTAACCATGGCAACCAGGCCTGCAGTAGCGTCCTGGTTGCCATGGTTACCGAGAAACTGGGACTCCGATCGGAACTCTCCGCTGCCACCAATGATCGGGGGGGGGGGGAGAGGGGATGCCGCACACTGGCCACCAATGATATTAATACAATAGGGGGGGGGGCCGCACATTGGCCACCAATGATAATACAATAGAGGGAGGGAGGGGGGGCCGCACACTGGCCACCAATGATATTACAATAGAGGGGGGGGGGGCCGAGGGAGGCCGCACACTGGCCACCAATGATATTCAAACTGGGGAGGGAGGGGGGTCTGCCCCCTGCTGCCTGGCAGCCCCTGATCTCTTACAGGGGGCTATGATACGCACAATTAACCCCTCAGGTCCTGCACCTGAGGGGTTAATTGTGCGGATCACAGCCCCCTGTAAGAGATCGGGTGCTGCCAGGCAGCAGGGGGCAGTCATGTACACAGTTCGTAGTATATTCTAACTAGAAGCGTCCCCATCACTATGGGAACGCCTCTGTGTTAGAATATACTGTCGGATATGAGTTTTCACGAAGTGAAAACTCATCTCTGAAAAAGCTTTTATGCAGACGGATCTTCGGATCCGTCTGTATGAAAGTAACCTACGGCCACGGATCACAGACGCGGATGCCAATCTTGTGTGCATCCGTGTTTTTTCACGGACCCATTGACTTGAATGGGTCCGTGAACCGTTGTCCGTCAAAAAAATAGGACAGGTCTTATTTTTTTGACGGACAGGAAACACGGATCACGGATGCGGCTGCAAAACGGTGCATTTTCCGATTTTTCCACGGACCCATTGAAAGTCAATGGGTCCGCGAAAAAAAAACGGAAAACGGCACAACGGCCACGGATGCACACAACGGTCGTGTGCATGAGGCCTAACTGTACTACTATCATTATAGGGAAAAAAAAGGTACCGGTAGAATTAAAACACACCTAAGTGCCTCTTAGTAACAACCTATTCTAAAGGTGGTCATACACCTGTTGTGTGTTCCTCCTGACTCCCCATACACATGCATGCTCAATTCAGGTGAGTATGACATGAGAGGAGAAAGCTGCCAGGCACCTCTGATGGGTTATCTCCTGCCAGATCAAAAGGATCATGCGTTGCAAATAGCTTGCCCAGTCCTTCTTTGAGGGAGTCGTAGACATTAGATACTCAGCCATCCCTGCCAAATTCAGTGGGTACAGGTGATAATATTCTAACATGAATTAACTGTGTGCCTTAAAGGGGTTATCCCATGACTAATGTAAAAAATGAAAATAATTTTTAACAAAGTTAGAACCAGCCCTGTACCTCACATGGATCCAGATATCTCCCCATTGTTGGATCTGCTCCAATTGTTCTCTGACAGCTCAGGGGGTGTCCTCTCTCTTTTCTGCTGCAGCTGGTGGCAGTTGAAGGATAGAACTGAGCATGTGCTTTCATCTCGGTGAGCGGGACAGAGAAGTTAGAAAAAGAGCAAACAGCAGGTGGCGCCATACAGATATGTTTTATTAAATAATTCCGTAGCTATAATACATTTTTAATTACATGCAATTACAAAAGTATTCAGATCCAGGGGCTGGTTTGAAAACTATAGAATATTATTAATGGGACCAACCCTTTAAAGTGCCTAAATATTCCCAGAGCCTATGGAACTTAAAAGGGGAGCAAGTCAAAATTTACTACTTCTGATACAAGACCCCAAAGGTAACTTTGATTAGTTTTATTAGATAATTTTACCCGTTTAATACCAGAAAATGCATCAGGAATTAATAACCATGAACTATAAGGATGTACTCCACCTTTTACATCCATAACTATTATTATTAGAAAGGTTGTCTGGAATGAAAAAAAAAGGATTAAGCCATCGATATACTGATCCTAGAAAACCACCTTTTAAACTATATATGTATGCATATGTTCTGTATATCTAGAGGCCTTGTCTACTAAGGTCAAAATCCCATTCTGTGGCTGTTCATCATGGAGCCCCTCTCTCGTAAAGCCTTCACCATTGTGCCAGTTCCCGGTTAGATTGTAATTATGATCCATTGGAATCACTAACGTGGTCACTTAGGACTCATGCACACAGCCGTTGCCGTTATTATTATGGCAGCTATCAGACATTGGTGGCATATCCTAGTGATATGCCACCAATGTTTCAGTTGACAGAACCCCTTTAAATTTTCTATTTACGGCTGCTTTCACACAGTCAGTGTTTGATCAGTGATTTCCATCAGTGGCTGTGAGCCAAAAAGCAGGTGTTGGTCAAAAACACAGATAAGGTTCAGATCTTTCCTTACCTTATTTCTGTATAGGCTACGCATCAAGTTTTGGCGCACAATCACTGATGGAAATCACTAATGAAACACTTGACTATGTAAATGCAGCCTAAGGCCTCATGCACACGGCCAATGTTTGGGTCCACATCCGAGCCGCCGTTTTGGCGGCTCGGGTGCGGACCCATTCACTTCAATGGGGCCGCAAAAGATGCGGACAGCACTATGTGTGCTGTCCGCATGCGTTGCTCCGTTCCGTGGCCCCGCTAAAAAAAAAAAGAACATGTCCTATTCTTGTCCGCGCTTTGCGGACAAGAATAGGCATTTATATTGAAGGCTGTCCGTGCTGTTCTGCAAATTGCGGAACGCGCACGGACGCCATCCGTGTTTTGCGGATCCGCGATTTGCGAACCGCAAAAAATATATATTTTTACCGGACTGTGCAGGATCCAAGAGCGTGGTGTGCTGCGTTTTTGTATCTTTTTTTTTTCTAAAATATACGTCAAATGCATAAAACGCTATGTGAACCCAGCCTTAGGGTCTATTCAGACATCCGCAACTGTTTTGTGGTCCACAAATTGCGGATCCGTAAAACACGGACATCGGCCATGTGCATTCCGCATTTTGTGGACCACACATAGCCGGCACTATGATAGAAATGCCTATTCTTGTCAGTGGCTGCGGACAAGAATAGGACATGCTCTATCTTTCTTGCAGGGCAGTGGAACGGAAGTGCAGATGCGGAGAGCACACGGTGTGCTGGCCACATCTTTTGCAGCCCCATTGAAATAAATGCGGACCCATTCTGCGGACATGTGAATGGACCCTAAGGCTACATTAACACGACTGTATGTGTTTTGCGGTCAGCAAACTATTTTTTGCTGATCCATTGTAACAATGCCTATCCTTGTCTGCAAAATGGACAAGAATAGGACATGTTCTATTTTTTTTTTTTTACAGGGCTACGGAATAGACATACGGGTGCGGATAGCACACCGTGTGCTGTCCGCATTTTTTGCGGACCTATTGAAATGAATTAGTCTGCATCGTATCCGCAAAAAAAAAAACGGAACGGACACTGAAACAAAATACGTTCATGTGAATGTAGCCTAAGAGGGAAGAAACATACAACCACAGAAGGATATCTTTACACTGATGATGATGGGAGTTTTGTATTGCTTTACCAAGCCAAATATATATTTTTTATATTTTAGAGTATCCCTCAGTGATTTGTATATCTGTAAGTATAAAACACTTTATTTTCTTACTGCACACGTTATGTGGTACCCATCAGGTACATATGGTCTATGGCCTTGTCAACAGTTCTCAGCCATCACTAATTTCTAGTGATTTAGGGTCTCTTCATAATGGAATTAAAGGGTTTTTCTGGGAGTAGAGTATTGATGGTCTATCCTCAAGATAGATCATCTGTTTCTGATCGGTGGTGGTCTGACAGGCGGCACCGCCACCAGTCAGCTGTTTGAAGAGGCCTGTGATCCATGAATGTGACACCACAGTCCTAAAAAGAGACAGCAGTGCTCACCAGAGCACCACAGCCTCTCTAAAGAGCTGACTGACGGGGGTGTCTGGAGTCAGACCCCCACCGATCTGATATTGATGACCTATTCTGAAGATAGACCATCCATATTCTACTCCCGGAAAACCCCTTTAAGGGGTCATGTTATCTTTTTCAAGTATCTGGTCAAAAACAGGTTCAGCTTAGCTGTCATAAATAGAAGCCATGATGTCAGTGTGAACAGAGCCTTAGCTACATGCCTATCGATATCAGTGCTGCCCACGATATGTCTCTCCCCAGTGTGTAGCTGACAGATAAAGCCTAAGAAATGAATCAAATAAATTTAAAATAAAACAATAATGTCTCGGATATAAACTATAAGGGTTGATTCAGTTTTACAGATGATTACTCAGAGTTTTCTGTTGTTTAGAGCAATTGAAAGAGAGTTGCAATTTTGTTATAAAATGCCTATTTGTTGTTATGTGAAATCTTGCCTCTAGGGGGCAGTGTATGTATTACAGACAAGATCATATACGGACAAGGAAGCAGAACAATACAATACTTCTTGTAGCCTCATATAGTAGAATAAAGATTTTGTACTAAGAATGGAGCAAAGACTGGCTATAGATGTTTGCTAAATGTCTGACTCCGTCTGGTGGTCGGACCACTCATATTATAGAGGACCTTTACATTGTCTTCAAGGCAAATGCTTGTTAGTCATATTGCCTCTGAGATTGCTAGAAAAAAGCCAATTTCACCCAATAGAGTGTGTGTGAGAGCAGTTCCCTAATATGTGGAGAGCGGGGTTTTAAATTTTTATTGTATCATCAGGAGCCCCATTTCTTATAAATACTTAGAAGGAGAATGTGGATTCAAACCTAAAATGAAGTAGAAGTACTGCTGTCCGAAGCTGTTCACACCATACCGGCCATGCAGTTTTTATGGGGTACCCAGAGAAGGGGGAGCTCCAGCCCAGGGTCAGACTGGCCCGATAAGATCCTCTAGTGGGTCCAAGCTCTGACAATAATAGAATAAATAATAAAACAGTGCCCTTAAGGTCCTGTCTACACAAAGGATGGGCCTTCTGAATAATTTCAGTCCAAAGCTGCTCCAGCTCCATTATATGTTTTCTAAATGGGTGGTCAGGAAACTAAGGAAATCAGGGATGAAAAGTCTGGCCACAGCAATCACATGTCCGTGTCAAGAGGGAGCAGGTAGTAGAGACAAGCGTGGGAAAGGGGGGGGGGGGGGGGACCCAAGAAGTGTTATAACAGGAGCCGTGGGAGATCGTGAGGTCGGTATTACGTTTTATTTTTAGCATTTTTTTTCTTTGTTACAGCGGTGTCTGGCATCCGCTGCTGTTCTGCTCACCTCGCCCACCAACCTGAACCTGCTTCCACTGTCTTCTTCCTGGGATGTCCAGCCACTGAGTCTGCTATTACCCTCCATGCAAGGCCTCTCCTCCTCTGCTTATATGGCTCATGTGTGCTCCCTCTGGCTCTTAAAGGACTAATCTTCCCCAGTCAATGGGTGGCAATGCTGGGGTACTTTAGGCACCTTCCCTTATGGAAAGGTGCCTGAACAATAGGTTTCCTAGTGTGTTAATGTTCTTCAAAGAAGTAAGTTCTGTTGTCTGCTCACGAACCTACTTTCTGCATATTTACTGGATTCTGACCCTCCACTACCTGACTCATGCTTGACTTCTTTATTGACCCTCTGCTGCCTGCCCAGACTTTGGACCATTTACCGTGCTGCTCGTACTCTGCCTGCCCTGACCTTGACTATGATTTTGCCTGACCCTTTGGTGCTCTGCACTGGTGTCTCTGACCCCGTGAGTCAGCTATCAGTCAAACAGAGACTACTCCAGGAGGTAGCGGCCTGGTGATTCCCCTGCAGCGAATTAAAGGGTAAACACTGGGGAACTGCCAGGATGGAGCCCTTAGGATTATCCAAAAGTTGAATCTGTTGGTTGGCACAGTTGTTCCACACCCACTGCCGTAACATTTTTTAAATGTAAATTGCTGGAAAACCTTTTTCTTTTGCTTTGGGGCTCTCCTATTACTAATAATATATGCATGGTTTATTGAGTGGTTTAATGACCAGCTGTCTTATCATTCTTCCAACTCAACCAAAGCTCGATATCACTCACAAAGTCTTAGGGTGGGAATTAATTATCAAGACCAGCGTTCCCATGCACCAGTTTTGATCCCCTGTGCACTGGAAAAAGATGCTCCTAATTTAGACCTCATGCACACGAACGTGGTGTGCTTTGCGGTCCGCAAATCGCAGATCCGCAAAACACGGATGGCGTCTGTGCGTGTTCCGCAATTTGCGGAACGGCACGGACAGCCTTTAATATAAATGCCTATTCTTGTCCTCAAAGCGTGGACAAGAATAGGACATGTTATATTTTTTTAGCGGAGCCACGGAACGGTGCAACAGATGCGGAGAGCACACGGAGTGCTGTCCGCATCTTTTCTGGCCCCATTGAAGTGAATGGGTCCGCATCCGGGCCGCCAAAACGGCGGCTCGGATGCGGACCAAAACAACGGCCGTGTGCATGAGGCCTTATTAAGAGGGAGATTCCTCTTAACAAATTAGGCTCATCTCTGCCCCTCCGTGCACCAGAAACCCAAATCTACGTCAGATTGTGGCTATCGTAGATTTGAGCTATAACTTACACCAGTTTCTGGCATAAGTTGTAGTAAATCCAGTGGGAAGAACCGCCTCCTTTTCCCCACCACTTTAGAAAAGTGGTGAGAAGCTAAAAAATTTGCAAATAATGGTGCAAATATAGGATTATTATACTGTTCCTTGAGCTTAAAGGGGTTGTCCGGAAATACCCAAGTTTGTCTGATGCTCACAGCGTGCTTCTGCTATTGAAAGACTCATCCTTACTTGCTTTCTGCTGCCGGTCCTTTGCCCTTGCTCTCGCATGTCCATCTTCCAGTCCGCGGCATGTTTGCTTCCTTCACCTGCATGGGCATGGTCATCTGTTCAGCAGTGATATGTTCATTGTGAACATGTCATCGCTGAAGCCAATGCCACTGCTCACCGCTGAGATGTCGACAATGAGCAGGTAAACAAACAAGGGAAGGCTGCATGCGCACGAGCGCAACCTTCTCTTCAAACAGCTGATCGGCTGGGGGTCCCAGGAGTCGCCCCCCCCTCTCAACTATCTGTTGGACTTGGACCTCTCAACTATCTGCTAGCCCAGTTCTTTGTTGTCCCCTGAGATATGCTGCTGCCAGAAGAAGCAGATTTTGTCCCTCTCCTCATTGATATAAACATGCATATGCGGCTAAGGCCAAATTCACACTTCAGTTATTTGGTCAGTTATTTCCATCAGTTATTGTGAGCCAAAACCAAGAGCAGATCTTTCCATTATACCTTATCTGTGGGTAGGCTTCATTACTGGTTTTGACCCACAATAACTGATGGACCAAATAACTGAGGTGTGAACTCAAGCATGTTTATAGGGGGTTGGGGAGGACAGATGTCAGCTAAATGTGCATATGGCCGACAACTATTTTATTTCGATGGCCAGCTTAAAAGGATTTATCTATTAATGACATATCCTTTAGGATAGGTCATCAATGCCAGATTGGTGAAGGTCCAGCTCTTCGGTACCCTGGCCAATCAGCTGCAAGCTCTCCATGCCATGTACGGTGCTGTACATTGTGTAGTGCAGATCTGTACCTATGACACGGGCTGACCTGTTACATGTGCCCTTTATCAGCTGAAGGCATCTGTGTTGGTCCCATGTTCATATGTGCCCGCATTGCTGAGAAAAAAGATGTTTTATTATATGCAAATAAGCCTCTAGGAGCAACGGGGGCGTTGCCATTACACCGAGAGGCTCAGCTCTCTCTGCAACTGTCACGCCCTCTGCACTTTGACAGGGCCAGGTGTGATGTTGTTTTCACTGCCTGGCCCTGTCAGTCAACGTTTGATCTATCCAGAGGTGCAGCTTCAAGCTGGTGGACCCCAGTACAGAATCAGTAACAGAACCCCCACCTCATGCCATTTATAATGCTGATATCTGGCAGAGGGACCTTTAGGCCCCCCATGTACCAGAGCCACCTCTGCAGCCCCTGGATCAGTCTTCTCTGTATAGACTGGATATGACCTAACACTACATGTTCTCAGTTCTTCTTTCCATATTTGTAGAAGCTCAGAGAACGTACTTATGTATTCTGGCACTCCACAAACACAGAACTGTACATATGTGGTGCTGGAGCCTGGCGCACATGGATACAAGTCCTGTCCTGCCTCTGGACGTCTGGCTTTGACTCAGCTTTTATTCGGGAGGAGAGGCTTGTGGAATGTACAGATTGAAAGAAATCCAGATGTGCTTATTTGGCAGTGCTGAGAAGGAGGCTCCCACGCGAAGAATACAAGAGCCTGAGAAGGGTCCTTCATGGAGCAGCAATGGGACATCTGCCCGCTAACTACCCTTCTCCTCCCCATCATCTCATTCCCCTGACATGTCCAGCCTGGCAGACAATCCTGCCCATCATGGGGGATCCTGCAACGGCTGGCGGCTGCTTATGAGATTTCTGCTGCCTAAAAAAGTGCCCAGAACTTCATGCTTTCTGCCACATCACAGACGACTTTAACACGCAGCAAGACGGATACAATTTCAGCCCCTGGAGATTTGATAGCTGGTCGTGAAGTTTCTGGCAGAAGATCTGTGTAATCTGAGAAATATGAGAGGGTAAATTATATATCTGATGACGGAAACATCTAATTGCTGAAATATAAAGGTACAGTAAACCATTGAAAATATTGTTTCCTTCTCTTTTCCTTTAGCTCAGGGTTCCTAAGACCCAGTTCACACTAGTGGTAAGTGCACATGTAATTCCTGTCTGTGAACATAAAAAAGTATGACTGGCTACTAATATTTCCATTAATTCCTTATGAAGATTGTTCTAGCGCTATTACAGTGTGAACTGGGCTTCATGAAGAATAATGGGAAATTAATGCTTCTCATCTTGTATCCAGGCTAGAGGCCATATCTCATCTTGTATCCAGGCTAGATGCCGTATCTCACCTTGTATCCAGGCTAGAGGCCGTATCTCAGCTTATATCCAGGCTAGAGGCCGTATCCCATCTTGTATCCAGGCTAGAGGCCGTATCTCGGCTTATATCCAGTCTAGAGGCCATATCTCATATTGTATCCAGGCTAGAGGCCGTATCTCAGCTTATATCCAGGCTAGAGGCCGTATCTCATATTGTATCCAGGCTAGAGGCCGTATCTCAGCTTATATCCAGGCTAGAGGCCGTATCACATCTTGTATCCAGGCTAGAGACCGAATCTCATCTTGTATCCAGGCTAGAGGCAATATCACATCTTGTATCCAGGCTAGAGGCCGTACCTCACCTTGTATCCAGGCTAGAGGCCGAATCTCATCTTGTATCCAGGCTAGAGGCAATATCACATCTTGTATCCAGGCTAGAGGCTGTATCACATCTTGTATCCAGGCTAGATGCCGTATCTCACCTTGTATCCAGGCTAGAGGCCGTATCTTATCTACTATCCAGGCTAGAGGCCGTATCTCAGCTGATATCCAGGCTAGAGGCCGTATCCCATCTTGTATCCAGGCTAGAGGTTGTATCTCGGCTTATATCCAGGCTAGAGGCCATATCTCATATTGTATCCAGGCTAGAGGCCGTATCTCAGCTTATATCCAGGCTAGAGGCCGTATCTCAGCTTATATCCAGGCTAGAGGCCGTATCTCATCTTGTACCCAAGCTGGAGGTGGCCCTACAGAGTCCTAGAGCCTCCTTTTAGTTGTACAGTTTTCCTTATCCTTTCGCTGTAAAACTGTAATCTCTTACATATATCATCCTTACATTCACACATAGAAAGTTTCATCCGAATCCAACACGTTTTTGTTGCATTTTTTTGGTTAGTGAGTGTATATGTAATGGGTAAATGTTACTTTTTATACATATGCACATTTCCTCTTTAAATAACCTCATGTTTTCTTGTTGCAGTACATGTTACTATACCCTGTACATAATGCTTACTAATGGGCCTTGTCCACAGAATCCAAAAATCTCTCAGTATTTTCTAGGAAATCCACATAAATGTAGAACAATATATTACTCTATTGAGACCTGTCATAGTGCCTTGTTTATGAATAATGGAAGATGAGCAGGAACAATTCTGAAGCCGATCTGCATTACAAACAAAGATGAAACTCCTGGCTGAGAATATTAATGAAAAAATTGAAATCGGACATCATATAGTACATGACAGTCTCTTTCTAAAAGCTTAGAACTAGCACTGTACCTCACATTTTCTGCCTGATTTATTTCAAGCTGGCAGTCTGGGGGGGGGGGGGGGGTCCTTTCTCAAAGGATGTGTCCTTTCTCTCCCTATAACTGTCATAGCTTCTAAGAGAAGAATGGAACTGAGCTTGTGTGACCACCTGAGTGAGGTGGACAGAGAAATAAGGAAAATAAAAAACAGCAGGTGGCGCTATACAGATACATTGCTACCTATGCTGCTGTTTTAACTTTCTTACACTAGTTGGTGGGGGGCCCCATCTTATTTGACTATGTGATCCTATGAATTATAATGACGACTCTGATTTAAATCCAGGTGCTGGTTTGAAAAATGTAGAATATTTTTCGTGGGACGACCATTAATTTATGACCCTATTGGGCTGCATATATCAGAACTGACTAATAGTAGGGCTGTTTGTTAGCCATAGTAACTAGTCAGAGCTCAGCTTTAATTTTTACAGTGCGGTTTAACCCCTTAACGACCCATCATGACCTATATATGCATCATTATGACCTTGTGGGCAATGCTCAATGTCACAATGAGATTGCAGTAGGCGCATCACTATAAGGGCTCAGGCGCACAAATATGTGCCGGCCTGCAATCTGGAAGATACAGAGCGGAGGCACGGAGAGTAAGGCAAAGCACTTGGGGGCATTTTTGTGGTATTTCAGTCCATGCCTCAGCACCACAAAAAAATAGAACATGCTCTATTCTTTTTTTTTGCTGTGTGGACGAATCGCAGACCCATTCAAGTTGAATGCGACTTAATCCGCCAGCGCAGGCCACACGGATGGTGCCCGTGCACTGGGGACCACAATCAGCAATGTGGGAACATATGAACATGGGACCAACACAGATGTCTTCAGCTGCCAAGTGCACATGTAACAGGTCAGCCAGTGTCATAGGGACAGATCTGCTGACAGATGCCCTTTACGAGGGCTTTCTGTGCTTGCAGATTCCCTGTAAGAGTCCCGAGAGCTTTCCCTTATTAATCTGGAAATGTAGATAAAGCCATGGCCAAGTTATGTTTGCCAAAGTAAAACAATACATTGTATTATTTGGCTACAAGGTTTCTCACATCGAAAGAAGAATTGAGGCTCTTTGAAGGGAACGTTTCAGAGGGAAATCTCCATGCAGCAGTGAGATCTGGGTGCTGGGTGACTGGTATATGTGGCTTCCCATTCAAGCATGGCAGAAGGAAACAGGTGAACACAGTAGTAAATTGGAACGATGGCTTTATTGATCACTTGGGGCAACAAGCTTGGTGGTTACAGTGTTTGTCCAAGAGGCAAATGGCTTGATTATTACAGTCTCATGTTGTTCATCAAGCTTATGGTCTACAACCAACTCTCTTTGAGGACACAGGCATGGTTTGAGACAGGTTCGGTGAACACACAGCCTCTTCAAGTGGCATGAGACAACAACAAATCTGCCCTGATTCTGCTTGCTATAAGTCATAGCAGCTCTCTTCATGGTGCTCATACATTCTGCATTCTTCTCCCATTGTGACGCATTCTGTAAGCACTGTCTGGAACATGACTGTCTACACAAGCATTTCTTTGCCTGGGGACAGCTGGCTGGTTTGTTCCTGCTGTGCTGGCTGCCCATAGGTCCACTGACAATCAAGATTGTGGGGGTTGGGAAGAGTAAGTAAGTTACCTCTGCTAAGGGTACCCTCTGCTATGGCTGTGAGTGCTGCGCTGACCATTTTTGGGCCCTAAGGTGATGCGCCAATTGACAAGTGCCACACATCTCCACTAGTTAGCTAACTACCACACTGTATGCAGCTGATTCTTTCTACACCAGTAGCTGTGGTGTCTTCCCGGACTCGCTCTGCCCAAGTGCTCTCACTGCTCCTGCTCCAGTCTCCTCCCAGCATGCCAAGCACAGTGACTTTGCCTGGCATTCCAGCCCATGCCCATTCGCTTATATGGGACTGAGCTGCAAATAGGCCATGTGACCAATGAATGTAACATCACTGGCCTAGAAAGAGGCGGCGGCCCTTTCAAATAGACCCCCACAGATCTGATATTGACGGCCTATCATGAGGAAAATTCGCACTTGGAAGATTTGTTGCAGAAATTTGTGAGGTGTCAATACATATAAGGCTTCGTTCACATCACCATTCAGCCTTTCCGTTCTCCTGCTCCGTTTAGGAGCAGGAGATCGGAAAGGACGGAAAAGGCACATAACTGATGCCAAACTGAGTCAAACGGAGCCCTTAGGACCCCATAGACTATAATGGTGATGTGAACGAAGACTTAGTTGTAAGTCACCTGAACTATAGACTTTGGCAGGATTGGCTGACTATCTAATGGGTATGAGAATGTTCCAAACTAAAAAAGGGTTGAGCATGTCACATATTAACATGCCCAATCCTTTGTTCCCAAAGGTGATAAACCACTGCCAGGTACTTATTCCTCTCTCAACATTGAAAACACATGCATACTCGTTCAGCTCAGTGTAGAGGATGGCTAGGAGGATAGCAGTCGGCCAACAGCAATGACCCGTGTATGGGCAGCTTTATTCTTTAGTCTAATTTTCCATACAAATCTGCTGCTCTGATGATAACACCCCTTGTATACGTTCTGAGCTTCTTTTAGTCTCATTATATTCAACCAGCAGATGAATAATTTCCACAGTCTTGTTACATAATTTGGCTCTGCATATCATGTTGATTTTGAAAGAGTATCTGGTTCACAGATGAGAGGTTTGTGCCAGATTAGCTCCAGTCCAAAGTAAAACAACTGATGTTGGAAAGACGTGAGGTGATGTCAGTGCAGAAAGACATTTAAAACTTAAAGGGATTATCCTTTTTTTTTTCTTCTTTTAAATCTCATCTTGCCCACAGTGGGGAGTCTTACGAGAATTGCATTATGATGATTTTTTTTTTTTTTTACCTTACCGGGTGAGCACTGTGCTCTGGTCTAATTATGTTGCGGGCACTTTCAGGATCACGTGTCCTACCATAGGGCATGTGCTCCTAGCCCGGTTTCAGCCCACAATGTACGGGGGTTGCCCTGCACAGAGAGCCTCGGCCGCTGCGAGCTGTCTGAGCCCAAGGCTGCCTGACGGCCCAGGGGCAACCCGCAAACATTATGGATTGAAACTGGGCTAGGATCACATGCTCAATGCACAGTACGTGATCCCAGAAGTCCCTAAAATATAATTAGACCGGGGAGCGCAGCGCTCGCCAGGCAATGTAAAACAATTAATTATAATTCAATTCTTGTAAGAGTCGCCACCTTGGGAAAAAGGGGATTTAAAAAAAAAAATATGATAACATCTTAAATACCACCTGCCTTACAGTGACCCATAAATTAATGAGCTCCAGTTCAGCATGAACTTTTTCAGCAATTTTCTACAGTAGCTGTTCTATGGGATGGGACTCTCCACCCACATTACTATATTTACTAGTCTCACAAGTCCCTTTGATCACATACTTAATACACAGTACCACTGTCGTGCAGTGTCTTATATCAGCCTGTCAGTATTCATAATGACAGTTAGCTTATTATACCCTCTCTCTGGCAGGGCATAATAGGCTCCTGTATTAGGCAGACCCAGAGGCCATTGTTAGGTATCCTGTGATCATGTCGTGCAGGCGTCGATAAAATGACGCCCACTAATCACTTTAGTGCAGCGGTCACTATTGACCACAACATCTTACCAGTATATGACCTCGGCAGTTGCAGCGGTTGCCTAGCTGTATATTAGAGATGGCTCCTGCTGCTGATGGTGCAGTGACAACTGCTGTGCTGGCTCCATCCCAACAACACAGATCTCATCACATTGCCTTAACTTAGTTGGAGCAACAATGTACAGTAAGTCGTGTGGCTGGAAGGTGTTGAACCTTTAGCAAAAATTGAAAATATATGGATATCTGAAAAGCAGAATAATTGTTATAAAAAAATCCATATTGCGCATACATATTTGGTCAATATTCACGCAAGTGTGAAGGAGACCTCATAGGTATATACCGTAATTCTCAGACTTGTATGAGAAAGTAAGAAGTGGATGTTGGGGTTCTGCTATGTAAAACAACCTAAACTGCCTGTGAAGGTGGAGGGCTGTCGGATCTGTGGTTTAGGGCTAGTGCCAGTGCTAATATTCTGTACAAGACACAGAGGCGTTATCAGCCAGTGATATCTCCCCTTCTTGTTGAGAATGACAGCAGGAATCAGTTGCGGTATTACAAAGTTGCTCCTGCTCCTAGAGGCTCCGTTCTCCCACCTCTGGCCACGCCCTGCTACACTTGATTGACAGGGGCAGGCAGCGTTGGTCTCCTCCTGCTGGCCCTGTCTGCTGTGGAAGTCTCACGCTTGCGCTGTCCCGTTCAGTATTCGGCGCAGGCGCTGTGAGTGAAGCCGGCAGGCATCCTTCACTCACTGCGCCGAATACTGAACGAGACAGCGCAGGAGCAAGATTTCCACAGCAGACAGGGCCAGCAGGAGGAGACCAACGCTGCCTGTCCCTGTCAATCAAGTGTAGCAGGGTGTGGCCAGAGGAGGGAGAACGGAGCCTCTAGGAGCAGGAGCAACGCCCCCCCCCTACAGGCTAATTAGCATATTATAAAAGTTATTTTTTTCTCAATAACGGCGGCACGCAGTGAGATGGCGCTAATATAGTTATGTTCAGCTGACATTAGCACATCACTAATGTCAGTCATGTTAATAACCATTTTCCTGCTGACAATAATAAATTTCATCCATTTTTGCATCAGATTATACACTGCTCCTTTCCATGGTTACGACCACCCTTCAGTCCAGCAGCGGTGGCAGTGCTTGTACACTATAGAAAAAAAGCACCAGCCTATGTGCGCTCTCACAGTCCCAGACACCAGAGAGGCCGGAGCTTTTTTCTATAGTGTGCAAGCACGACCACCGCTGCTGGATTGCAGGGTGATCATAACCATGGAAACGAGCAGTGTATAGTGTGATGGAAAAATGAATAAAGTCAGCAAAGGTAGCAAAATGGATAATAACAATACATTAGTAAGTGCCTTGTATCAACTTTCTGCACATGATAAGTGCCACTTGCTTAAGTGAGAGAACCCCTTTAATGTATCTATGCCCCCATATCCCACTCTTTGTGTTGTATCTGAAGCCCTCGGCTCCCCTCTTATTCAATTGGCCTAATAGTTCATAGGTGAACATATTTTAAAGACGTGTTATGTCACCCTTGCCATGTTCTTCTAGTTAAAAAGACACAGACTGAACCTTGGAGAACAGTCTGAGGACAGCTTGTATCTGTCCATAATCTGGATTAAATTATCCCCAGGATGTTCAAAGGAAGGTCAATGTATGAAATACATTTTTGGTAAAATTTAAGGGTATATACCTTTCTGTATTCTTTAAAGTATATCTGTCTTTTATGTGTAGGGACAGTGGCTGTGTTTTTGTAATACACTTTATTAAAGAATTATTAGGAAACTGTATGTAAATTCTCTCCTCTAACTAAAGGCTCATTTAGAGAAGTAGATAATCGTTACAATTTAAACACTAGCGATTCATGGTAGATGATAATTGTGTAATGTAAATGTATGTAGTGACTGAACGATTTTACTAAAAACGCTCGTTTGTCGTTAATGCATTGTGGTAATAATGTAAATGTGCATTGTGTGACCTTTTGCCGACAGGCACAATGACTAGACCTGTCTGAACACAGTAAACAATCATCTTTTAAGAAAGTATACAATTGAATATGAACAAATTTGTACACAATACTCCCTGCATGTAAATGCTTGTCGTTATCATTGGCGCTGTGTCAGTAGGTCACTCGCTTCTTCAGTCGCCTGAATGATTAGTCATCTAAATGAGCCTTAAAGGGGTTCTGCAGTTTGTTTAAACTGATGATCTATCCTCTGGAAAGATCATCAGCATCTTATCGGCGGGGGTCCAACACCTGGGACCCCCCCCCGCGCGCGCCGATCAGCTATTTTAGAAGGCAGCGGCTCTCCAGCAGCGCCGCAGCCTTCTCACTGTTTACCGCAGGCCCAGTGACGTCACGACTAGTATCACTGGCCTTGGCGTGGCTAAGCTCTGTTCCCTTGAATGGAGCTTAGCCGCGCCCAGGCCAGTTGATACTAGTCGTGACGTCACTGGGCCGGCGGTAAACAGTAAGAAGGCCGCAGCGCTGCTGGAGCGCCGCTGCCTTCTCAAACAGCTGATCGGTGGGGGTCCCGGACCCCCGCCGGTCAGATGCTGATGATCTATCCAGAGGATAGATCATCAGTTTAAACAAACTGCAGAACCCCTTTAAGTGTTGCTAAAGAGAATCCATCATTAGCTTTCTACTGAACGCTGAACATGTTGAATAACTGTATGCTGCAGAGGCTTCTGAGCCTGCCTCTGGTCTCCCTGCACCAACCTCTGTCTCCTTACCCCAGACCTGCCTCCTTAAATGTGTAATCGAGCTTACTAAGACTAATGTGACCCTTCAGCTTATCTGCTGCCAGCGTTGATCATTGTCAGCAGTGCTTTCTGTTATCTTCCCAGCTTGTCTCTGGTTAGGGCTGGGAAGATAAAGTGAGGAGCAGGGCTGTAAGGTTAAGCACTGACAGTAAATATACAGAAACATATTATACTTTGTGAGTATTGAATGCTATCTAATAACAAGGACAGGTGCACTCTGCGATCTTACTAAGCCCTCAAACTGGTGTTAAAATTGAGAGATTAGCCAACATGTCCTACATGAGGACACGTCTGAGCCCGAGCATCGCACCAAGGTTTCTGAAGTAGCTCGGGTCCTAACACTCACCTACCTGAGCCGTATGGGCAATACCAAGGGCCAGTTGGCGAATTACAGGAGTGTGAGGACCGACTCATAGACCACTCACCAGTTACCTCCAGCATCTACCATGCCAGCAATGTGAAGAGGGAGGAGTCTGCAAGTCCCACGCAAGACTGGCTGGTATGGCCCAGGCTTCACAGGTGCACCTAAATGTAGCCTGTAGGTGGAAAACAGACACATTTAAATTGGAGCTTATACACCTCCATATACAAGCAAACTAACAGAAATAGCGTGGTGTTAAACAGGCAGGAAATGCTCAAACCCATATATATACAGGGGAGCAAATCCTGCACTTGTGGCCCGTATTGAATGCTGCAGCCCCGCTCCCTTCCCTCTGTTCCCACAACTAACCAGAGATACACTGCTGGAGTGTCCCTGCCAGTGATCAGCATTAGCAGGAAATAATCTGTAGGGTCACATTAGTTTTCGAAAGTTTTGTTACACATTTAGGGCTCTTTCACACGAGTGGATCCTGTGCGGGTAATCCGCTGTGTGACAGCAGAGACACCGAGCATTAACATGATTGATAATGCTCTTTGCCTCTCTGTGACCTTTTTGCTACAAAATCACAGTGACAACTTTATCTCACTGTGATTTTGTAGTAAAAAGATCAAAGAGAGGCACGGAGCATTATCAATCATGTTAATGCTCGGTGTCTCTGTTGTCCAGAACGGGGCTTGGCTCTCTTTCACGCAGTGGATTACCCGCACGGCATCCGCTCGTGTGAAAGAGCCCTTAGGGAGGCTGGACTGTGGTAAGAATGCAGGCAGAGGCTGGGACATGGAGACCAGAGGCAGGCTGAGAAGCCTCTGCAATGTACAGTTATCCAGCAGTAGCATGCTGAACATGGATTCTCCTTAGCAACACTTACTTATAGGGGAAACTTTACATTTAGTTTTCTTAAAAAATAAAATCACAGCTACACTTTACACCATATAAAAAGGTATATACCCTTTAAGTTAAACCAATGATTTCATACATTGATCTTCCTTTGCACAAACTGGGGTTAATTCAACACAGAATATGGAAAGATATCATACAAGACATCCTGGGACTGTTCTCCAGAGTTCAGTCTGTATCTTGTCAACCAGAAGAACATATCACTCTGCAGGGAACACCTCCCTTTTCACAGATGGTTCCAGGATGGATCTCTTGTTGAAGATCTATTTAGCGAGGGGTAAAATCTGTTCACCCACTACTGGGATATTAGGTCAGTTGGATGAGAGGAGAGTCCAGGGCTCCAGCCCCAACACAAAGAGTGGGATACAGTGGCATGGTCACTACTTCATGAAACATATTGTACTTGGATTTCGTAAGTATCTAAAGCCGTATCCTATGTTTCTCTATATTTAGTTAACCACAAGCAAATAGCACGTTTTTTAAGGACGATAAGATCAGACAGATGCTGCTTTTATTAGTAAAATATGTGGTAAGAAAGAGACAACAGGAAATAGCAGTCCTACAGAGTCATCTCTTTGAGCCTAGGGTTTATTCCTTAAGGCTATAGTTTGCAACCTGTGGCTCCCCAGCTGTTGTGAATCTCCGGCTATCAGGACCTGCTGGATGTCATGGTTTAATAGCTGCTTGGTGAGCAATAGGTTGCAGTCAAGTAGATTATGGCATCAATTTTTCTGTATGATTTTATTTGCAGCCAAGTCATTTGAATGCAATTGGGTAATGCAAATAAATACGGTGAATGTTGGGTTTATTTGATATGGGCTCCACAATTTATCTCCATATTGTGTCATTCTGTGGCATAACTGCGAAGTATGCCTAGGGGACCCATAGGCACCAAACAACATGAAAAGACAACACTGATTTATACAAAGATGGAGAATATGTGCAGATGGTGAATAATGAATGAAAAGGGGTCTCATTTAAAGGGGTGGTGTCCCACCAAAAGTATTACTATGCAAAAAACAGGGCATTTCAAAAAAAGTATTATTACAATATACATGCCATAAAATATTGAAGGCTTTTATGTACCGTATTTCTTTCCCTATAAGGCGCACCGGCCCATAAGATGCACCTAGGTTTTAGAGGAGGACAATATTTTTCATTAGACCTCAGGACAGACCAGTGAACAGACCACCAATGTTAATAAGACCCCAATAAGACCTCAGATCAGACCTCAGCTCAGACCCCAATGTGAATGACCACCGATCAGACCTCAGATAAGAGCCCCAATATAAATAAGACCCCTGTTCAGATCTCAGAGCCCCCCTGCCTCATGGCACAGTTTTTTTTTTTTTACAGCATTCACCTGAGGGGGCATATCATGTGATATTTTTATAGAGCAGGTTGTTACGGACGCAGCGATACCTGACGTGTCTATTTTTTTTATTTTTGTTGGTTTACACAGTAAAATATCTTGTTTTTGTGTTGCCAGTTTCTAAGAGCTATATATTTTTTATTTTTGAGCGATTGTCTTATGTAGGGTCTCCTTTTTTGCGGGATGAGATGACGGTTTGATTGGTACTGCATGCAGTACTTTTAGTCTGGCTGCCTCTCGCCGTGCTCTGCCGGAACTCCGCCCCTGCCCCCATTATAGTCAATGGGGACGGAGCGGCAGTCTGGGTGCACACGTGAACTAGCGGCAGAACGGATCCGACAGGCTGTTCACCCACCGGAACAGCCTGCCGGAGTCCCCTGCCGCTAATGTGAAAGTACCCTTAGTTGAAAGTCCTGGTGTTCCATTCACACCATGCTGCAGGTCCCGCATAAAGAGTCCAAGTCCAGACATGTTTTCACACTTTGCAAACAGGTACTCCCCAGACAGGTCACAAGCATTCATCCAGGCACAAGCCTCCTACTGCCGTCCAGCTGGCTTTTTTTAAGACAGCTAGGTGTTTGCAAAGCCCGAACCGGCACCTGAGATCCGGTCTGGTGCTTGACCTCACCTGGCTGTCAATCAGTCCAGCAGCACATGCTGGGAGGAAAATACCTTCCCCTCCACACCAGACCTTTTACTGTGTCACAATATCCAAATCCTTATGGCTGCTCCTCACCACAGGGAAATTCGTTTTGCAGTCCTAATGGCTACATGTATTGCAGATCCTATGGAAAGAGTCCATTGGGTAAGCGAGACACGTGCCTGAATGATAGTCATTTCTCAATTATCCATGTTGCAGGAATCCCTTTCACTACCAGGAACTGGCAGACACCTACCCTTCCTGCTCTCAGACACTCATAAAGTTCACACTTAAGTTTTAAGCCTCAGACCTGGAAAATAAATGCTGACATTTCTATTCCACATTGATCATCTTCCACTGAACATGCACTAATATACCATGATCTGTGCACCCGTCCTGCCATATAATAAATGCAGCACTGTTCTCCCAGAAAGCTTGTTAAATTATTCACTGCAGATTATTAAACATACAAGAATTGGATTTTCTTTGCCAAACTCTCAAGTTTTGGCAATTGATTCTGAGAGCTTTTAAGAAACTTGACGTTCCAAAGCCAGGCCAGCTTCCAGATATACTTCCCAGCTGTTCCAGCCAGAGCTTAATCTGCAGCTTTGTTGTAAGGCTGACTCATGTAAAACATTAACCCTTTGCTGCCTGGCGATCGTTTTTTTTTTTTTTTAATAAGGTTTAGATCAAGAGGATCTGAAATCTGTGTCTGGCTTCTGAAGACACTGCAATGCTGATCACTTCTTGCACTCTTTAGCCACGTGCCCAGTGATTTATAGAGTAGTTTAGTCACCAGCGACCTCCCTATCCAACCGTTTGCATAGACACATAGCTGTGGTTCACCGGATTATAACATGGTTTTTCTTTTGTTGGTCTTTGGCTCCGTTTCTGAGTTATGATACTTTTTCCCTAATATGCAAATTAGGCCCTATGTAATGGAGGCGTCACTATTGCTTTTGTTGCACCCAAGCTCCGATCCTTTCTGTGGCCAGTCCCTCCCTGGCTGCTTTGATTACTAGGGCCAGCAGTGGTAAAGCATTGAGAGAATGGCTGGCCACAGAAAGAAGCCGAGATTGTGTGTAACAAGAACAAATTTGAATTTGAATTTGCATATTAAGAAAAATTATAACTCTGGAACGGAGCCTCAGATCAACAAAGGAAAAACAGCGTTTTAATCTGGTGAACAACAGCTAGGTGTCTATGCAAACAGTTTGATAGAGAGGTCGCTGGTGACTGATTCCCTTTAAGTAAAAAACCCAAAAAGGCGACATATGTCCTGGGTTTTGTTCTTGATTTTTAGTTGATCAGAGTTTTTTTTTTTAAGACATCTACAGTACAATCCACTGTTTTCAATGTTCAAACTGTCCAATCATTCTCCATGATAGGAAGTTATACTTTTGCAGATGTGGCGAACATCTGTAAAAAACTGAAATGCGTGTCCACGGACGCCATGGTGGTGCTTTTTTCCTTACTAAAGATATGAACTACATCTCGAAGATGTAAATCGGAAGCATTTTCTCCCATGACATGGGAATGGTGCATCATGTGGCTAGTATGTGTGCTGATCCTGAGTCTCCAGATCTACAAGGCTTCCAAGATGAACTTTTTGTATGCTATAATCCAATAATATAGAAATGTGTAATAGTTATCAAGTCTTCTTCATTTCCATAACAGTTCACATAGCTTCAGTTTAAGTGTGCGAAAAGACTGTCTCACTATGTTACTGATGAAAAAAGACACCAAAGATCCAGATTTTTCAATTACCTGCATGTCATTTAGGGTACAACCTCGCGGTCAGGTTTCCTGATGCAGTTTTGGAAGACAAAACCAGGAGTGAATTAAGAAAAAAGAGAAGTTATATCTGTCCTTTTATACTTTCTTTTCTTTTATGATCCACTTCGTATTTTGGCTTCCGGAACTGCATCAGAAAATCCTGCTAATGGTGATTGGATAGTAGACACCAAGCCGAAGCTGTTACATCGAGGTCCAGAACTTTGAAGTTCTTGGTTTTGCTTTAAAGAGGACCTCATAGCCTGGCTAAGAGCTGAGCGCTGCGATTGGCCAGCGCTACAGCATAGGAGAAAGAGACGCCGGCAGGCTCAAGTGGGTGGAGCCTAACTTTGACTATACCGGAGGCTATAACCGGAGAACGGAGCGGTGCCCGGGGATAATTGTAAGTGCAGGGGGATCCCTGGGCGCCGCTCTACGAGTCTGTATATTCAGTTTACATACTTGATTCTGATGAAAGGTCCTCTTTAAGTCACATCAGTTGAACAAATTATTTCCATTTTTCATCAATGTATTATTAAATCTTGAACAGAACAGGTGGTAGTATATGATAAGGTTACCAATGGACTACTCAGTTTCAAGAGGACTTGTTGAGTGAATAATAGATAGAACTAGATATCACTTACTGTATCCAGTCACTTACCTTGTATAAGCGAACTTGCAAATCAAACAGGCAGTGAGGAAAGCAATATCTTAGTGATTAACCTAGGTGATCTTAAAGCTAAACCATCTTCCACTGAGTCACCTATGGATGCCAACTTCCAGACAAAACTGATTGCTATATGTCTTAAAGAGGACCTGTCCCTATATTAAAAATGTGAACAGTTGATATTGTCTAAATAGTGCTACTTCCCTGAACGTGGCATTGTCTATTTTATCTGCCTGCAACCCCCCGTTCCTAAAATATGCCCACCTAAACTTATCTTACAAATTTGTAGTTAGCTATGGCTGACAATTACTTTGCTTCTCTGCAAAAGCAAGTCTCTATAATACTGTACGCAGACAGCGTCACAGTGGCCTGCTGCAGTTTAATTTTGCAAGATATAGCAAATGTCACAAGACCATTCTGCATACAAACTTCAGCCGGGACATCTCTCAGACTGGAGTGAGACTCCGCCACAGCTGCTCCACAGAGGACCCTGAAGCCCAGCCAAATGTTAGTATACAGAGTGTTCTCGTAAGATTTGCTAGGTCTTGCAAGATCCCGCTGCAACAGGTCACTCTGATGCTGTCTGAGAATACGGGACTGCATGACAGCAGGAAATAAACCTTCACTTGCAGAGAAGTGAAATGGATGCCACCTCCATGGTTAACCACTTTGCATATTGGGCATTATAAGTTTTAGGTGGACATATTTCATGAATGTGGGAGGCGCAGGCAGATAAAATAACGCCACATTCACCATATAAAATAACTTTGATAGGTCCTCTAACTGCAATACACAACTATAATTTGTGTAGCTCTCTTGAACATTATGCTTCACATAAAGCCTGTTTTCTATTATTTCAGATGGTTTCAAGTGATTCTTCATGATATGAAAAACTAATACAGTTCAATGGTCGGACAACAATGAAAGTAAGACTAAAGGGAGATGTCTTTTGCACCTTATTCCTGCTGATTGCTCTCTGCACTTTACTTTATACTTTGTTGAGACCAACACAAAAAATCTATCCAGCCAAGCCTAAGAAATCAAAGGTTCCATTGCAGACTGTAAAGCCAAAGACTTTTTTGGGATCTGAGGATAGCCTGAGTAAAGCCAAAATACTTTCGGTTGAGTACAATGCCCAGGCAACCAGTGAAGAGGATAAGCCCACCACATCTTCTGTGGTGACTGTGCCACCTTTTGACTTTCAACAGTATCTTAGGAACAAAGATTACCGAAACTTTACCCTACTGATAAATCAGCCAACCAAATGTAACAAGCCATCAGGTGATTCCTTCCTTCTCATTGCTGTGAAATCCATTGTGGAAGATTTTGATCGACGTGAAAGTGTCCGCAAGACTTGGGGAAGAGAAGCTCTCATCAATGGAGTAAGGGTACGAAGAGTTTTCCTTTTGGGGATTCCTCGGAATAAAACGTCAGTGTCTGTGTGGGAATCCCTCTTGCAACAAGAAAGTCATTACTACAAAGATATTTTACTATGGGATTTTCTTGATACTTTCTTCAATTTAACCTTGAAAGAGATCCACTTCCTTAGCTGGGCAGAGGAGTATTGTGGCAATGTCAAATTTATATTCAAGGGTGATGCTGATGTGTTTGTCAACGTAGAGAACCTTGTTAATTTCCTGCAGGCTCAGGACCCCTCTGAAGACTTATTTGTCGGGGACATTATAAACAATGCTAAGCCAATAAGATCAAAGAAAAGCAAATATTACATACCAGAGACAATGTACGGGTTAGGAATGTATCCAGCATATGCTGGGGGAGGAGGATTCTTAATGTCAGGTGTCACAATGAAAAAATTGTCCAAGTCCTGCAAGGAAGTAGAACTTTTCCCTATAGATGATGTGTTTCTGGGCATGTGCTTGCAAAGGATTAATCTCACACCGATGCTTCATGCTGGGTTTAAAACATTTGGTATTGCAAAACCCTCAGCTGCTCCCAATTTACAGACATTTGATCCCTGCTTCTATCGGGATTTAATGGTGGTGCACAGCCTGAAGGCGGCAGAGATATGGTTGATGTGGAATCTTCTCCATAGCCAACAACCACCATGTTCTCAAAAGCAGAGGATAAAGAAACTTTTCCACTGGAAGAGAAAGAAGGCAAAACTACCAATCAAAGCAGTAACTAGCTGAAAGCAGCGTCTACGGATAAATAAAATTAGGGTCCTCATAATTTTGAGATCAACAATATGTTTTTGGGTCCTTCATCTAAAGGAGTCTTAATATAATGGCACAAAGACAAAAGGGTCCCAGAGTGATGGCCCAAAGCCAATTGGGGTCCAGGCTACAAGTTGATTAAGAGAACCTAAGTGAAAATTGATAAGGACTTTACTAAAACAGGCTCATGTAATCACACGACTGCTCAACTGTAATAATTCTTTGACATGGGACAGTTCTCAGGAACAAACTATTTGTTCCTGATAATTGTGTTATCTTTGAGCAGAATGGAGCCCTGCATTTACATGCAGCAATCATCTGTACGGGATTATGCAGCTACATTGTTTGCAGGCAGCAGGGCGATGTGCTGCCTACAAACGATGATTTTGGGTGCCAGCCAAAAGATACAATCACACAATTTACTCATGCATTGGCTGATCAGGGTACCTTAACAAGGGACAATTATCGAGAACAAGTGTTTCTACAGTGCTCATCCCTGATGATGATCCACCTATGTAAATGGACCTTAAGGTTGCCATTACATGTTCATGGCCAAGAAGCGGGTACCACTAGTAGCTGTGCTTCATCTGTACTTGCCGTAGTTTCAAATTACAGCCAAGCAATTGGTCGTAACACCAGTATAATACAACCCTGCTGAACGTGTAATAGCATCCTAAGGCTAGGGTTACACCTAGACCTTTCAGACCTCAGTACAAAAAAAAAAAGTGGTATATGACTATAGAAATGCACTGTGTAGCTTGAAAAGTTCTTCAAAATTGCTCTGGCCAAGTAAGTTGCTAAAGATTTCTTTTTTTTTATTGCTGCTTTCTGAAATTGCAAAAAGAAATAAAATAAAAAGTAGGAACTACTTTTTTCCTCCACAGGGGAACATGAAAATCACTTGGAAATCTCTTAAAGACTGCGTTTTAAGGCTTTGACTACTGTATAGAAAAAGTCTTAGTGTAGCTCCAGCCTTACAAGCAGGTTTCAGAATACATTTTCAACCCCTTCAATAATGGATTTTTGTCTAGCAGAAAAGTGAAATAAAAACCAGGAAACATGGCTTTTACGTTTTCTTCTTGTTTTTGTTGCATTTCTAAAGTCACTGTGTGGCCATGGATCTAAGTGCAATCTATCATTGCAGGAATAGTTGCATTAATTTCAGCAATTATAAAACTGCAAAGCTGATCAGACATGGTGAGAGTGTACTTGGGGATGTACTAACTATAATTTACTGCTGCCTGCTATACCAAACTACAGTAAAAAGTGGACTTACAGGTGAAACTCGAAAAATTAGAATATCGTGCAAAGTTAATTTATTTCAGTAATGCAACTTAAAAGGTGAAACTAACACATGAGATAGACTCATTACATGCAAAGCGAGATATGTCAAGCCTTTTTTTGTTATAATTTGGATGATTATGGCTTACAGCTTATGAAACCCCAAAGTCTCAATTTTGAGGTCCCCTTTGCTCAGGGGGTATGGAATAATTAGCTGACTAGAGTGTGACTCTTTGAGCCTAGAATATTGAATTTTTTGCGTTTCACCTGTATGTTTTCATCATATGAAATGGGTGGCATTTTCAACCATGCCCTTATTAGAGTTAGGGCATATTCTGTAGATCTTACAAAGTGGTTCCATGCTCCAAAGCCCCTCTATGAGCGAGAGCCGCTGATAAACAGTAGTTCTCACTTTGGCAGAATCAAACTATCCATGTATTACGTGGACGGCCATTCACTTGACATCCCTTCAGTGACGGTTAGGCGTCCCTCAAGAAAATCAGATTTTGGCTTCATTAACAGGTCCATGGTGATATCCACAACATGATGGTGAGTGGTTCATCTGAAGATGCCCGTGAAGGATCTGTGTTTGGTCTGTGTGTCCATTTTTGTGTCATCCGTATTCCAGACACTGCTAGGCTGAAAATTAATTTCCAGAGCATATTCTAGCAACGATCCTTGAAATTCATAAACCATAGACTATAATGTGTGTGAGGTATCCGTAATCACGGACAAAATAGGGCATGCTTCCATGGAAAACCACTGATGTATGAATACACACATTAAAGTTGCTGGATTGTGTGCTGTCCATGGAGACCACTGACAGAACATGTCCGTGATAAACTGATGTGCGAAAGAGGTCTTGCTGTTGGGGGTGTGAAACCAAACCCATGGCGACCCAGTGAATGCCATGGTGGCTTTTGTCTAAAATTTGATGTCTTTGTTGCACGTTCCCTTTAAAGAGCAAGATCCAATAAATGGGAAAATCAGTAACTATAGTATAAGGGTATGTTCACAACAGGGATGATCCTACCGTGGGCTGATGCCTAGGGGTCACCTGAGCCCTCCTCACTGCCGCCAGCCATGGTAAGTAGGCTTGAGCGAAACGACCTTCAGATCATGGATCGGAAGTCGATTCATTCAAATAAGTCTATTTTAATGCTGTTTCCGTACAGTATTATAGTGTATTGGCTCTGTGGAGCCAAAGTTCTTCTCACTTGAAGTCGCACAAGACTTTGGTGAATTCCTACTGTATTCATATCTGCATATTTAAAAACAATCTATGATCCAAAGGTAGATTCGCTCAAGCCTAATGGTAATGAATGATCTGACGCTCTCCTCCTGACTTGAACTGTATTGCCATCCCAATCTACTACTAAAGTAGTAGGACAGAATGTGGCAGCTGGCGCTGGTCACCACAGAGGGGCAGTTTTGGGGAGGCATTTTGGGATATACTGTGGTATTTGGCTCTGGTGGGGTGGTATCATGTGCCACACAATGAATTGCTGGCTCCACCTACTTGTGTTGACCCTGCCATCTGTCAACCACTACAAAATAGAGCCACTTTTGCAATACTGATGTAAAATTGGCACGGATCCGGCTAAAAACGTGCCGACATGTACGGAGCATTTTTTCCTATTCATTTCAATGGGAGATTCAGCTTGGATTCCCCCCCAACATAGGGAACGCTGCTTCTTTTTTTCCAGATGTGGAAAAAAAAAAAGCAAGTGCTGCTTCCAACTGAAATGAACGACAGGCTGTTTTGAGCCAGAGGCACCTAAAAACTCTGTGTGCGCTGGCACCAAATCCTAACGGTGGCCAGTTTTGTCAGGTTTAAAACTGTGCTCAGCTAGGACTCAGCTTTCCTAGAAAGTGGCTGAATAGAATTTTAATAACTTTGGAGAAGACACCTCAATATCTTATATGTGTTCAATAATTTTTGGGGGACAATGCTTGCTGCATGAGATAGACTGGGTAACTCATGTATGAGTTTGATGTAATAGCACAGAGCAGATTGGTGACCTGCTAACATCTTCTGCCACTACCACCGCCATGCTGTGTCTTGAATGCTTGGTACATTTGGGCACTCACAGCAACACACACACAAGAAACACTGGCAAGAGCAGGAATTGTGACCAAGGGTCTCCCTTTTTATTGACCGGTGGGTACACATGCTGTTCGGGGCTACAGATCAGATTTCAGAGTATTTACTTTTAAAAAATTATATATAATAGTAAAACAAGGAAAAGGCATGATCACAAACACCCTTATATTCAATTGTAATGAAATTATTCCTGAACTAACCCTGTACAGAAACAAAAAAACCTGTACAAGATAAAATCTTAGGCTGTGAACCCCACAATGATTTCTAAATGTCTATTAAATCCATAAAGTCATTCCATTTCTTGGCCCAAGCGATGCTCCCCATCCCCCATGTACATCAGTCTCTTTATTTTACATGGACAGGTGATGTCACCATGACCTACCGGACATAATACTTAGAGGGATGAGCAATGTAAACAAGAACAGACACGAGCAGCGGATATGCTACAAGAGGAGGTTACCCCAGGACCGGAACAAAACTTGGGTGGTAATGTGCAGTATACTGTGTCCTATAAACATTTAGAATTGGGATGGGGAGGGGACAAAGCCTTGAAACACAACAGTTACGTAAAAGGTTATTTAGTGCACTTATGCACCCAAAATGGGGTAAAGCTATTGGCTGTCAGTCACCATTCACATCAATATGGCTGATATAGTGACAGCTGCAAGTATAGAAATTGATGTGTATGGGGTCTGGGACCCCCAAAACACTCCTGTGATGATACTGAGTCTCAGCAGGGTGTAGCTCATGAAGCAATGTTTTGGGTAGTGGCATACACAAGGAAGGGGTGTTTTAGGAGGACAACTACCCGTTCAGCATCGACAACACTGAGCAGTCTTGGCTGTGGGTCCAAAACCGCGTCAGCAGTTCCCCTTGACGCAAGAGTAGGCAAGCAAGCTGTCAGTGACCTTTTGTAAGAGAAAATATGGAAGCAGGTAAGTGGCCACAAATGGCTCTCGAGGTTTATACCACATGTAATATGTGCATGTTACTGTGACACCCCTCACTGTGTACTCCATATACACTAAAGTAGTTCATTAAAGGGGTTTTCTAGCATTTTCATACTGATACTCAGAACAGGTCAGCTATACGAGATTGATGGAGGTCCGATTCCCAGCACCCCCAACGATTAAGCACAGCGCCATTCATTGTATAGAGGCTGTGCTTGGTATTGCAGCTCGGCCCCATTCACGTGAATGGGACTGAGTTGCGCCTGGTAGGTCATGTGACTGATAAACGTGACATCATATGGCCTAAGAAGAGTCATAATCACTCACCGTAGCCTCTTCATACAGCAGATTGGTGGGGGTTCCGGAGGATAGGTCATCAATATAAAAATCCAGGAAAACCGCTTTAAGTATTACTTCTGGAAGTACCCTCAGGCATTACTATGAATGTTTGGCTCAGCCAAATTAGTATGCTAACATTATAAAGTGGCGAAGAGGCTGGTAGACGCCCACATATCTTGGAGAAAATAACTTAGGAGAACTTAAGGACCCTTTACACTGTCTGATATTCAGGCAGATTATCGCTAACAAGCATTCGTATGGCTGCTCGTTAGTGATAATCTGCCGGTGTAAAGTTGCCACAGATTACCCGAAGAACAAGCAAAACACTCTGCTGTCAGCAAATAATGATTTTGTATGGGGACAAGCAATGGCATTGGCGATCGTTCCTCCCCATACCGTGGAGGAGATCACTGTATGTAAATACAGCTTTCTCTTCCAATGATGAGCATGCGATTATTGGGAAGGAACGCTTCCTACATCAGCCCATGTAAAGGGGCCTTTAGGGATCCATATCTTTGGGAAAGGAGATATTGATTCCAAAGGCCTAAATACACATTTAACTATGGTCAGCTGAACAGTCAATATCTAATGTGTATGGGCAGTTCCCGTTCTTCCTCCTAACAGATCATGTTAAATTACAACCAATCTTTAAGGTGGGCTGAGGTGACTGGCAGCAAGCTCTGTCCTCTATCCCTAAAGAAAGCCCATACACATATGGTTGAGCCATGCATGTATGTGTATGGGGTAGTAGAGAGAGATAGCTGTTTAAGGTGTGCGTGCACAATAAAGGGCAAACTGCAGACAGGATCATAAAATAATAAAACAACTTAAACTCCCCTTCTGGAGCCTCCTCCGATCCAGCACCGCTGCTCCATCCTCTCAGCCAGGCTGTAGCTGTGACAACTTGTTCTGGCTGCAGCAGTGACGTCCCATATACCGCTGCAGCCAAAACAATGTCTGCAGCCTGGCCAAGAGGAGCACCGCTGCTGGATCGGAGGAGGCTACTGAAGGCGAGTCCAAGTTGTTTCATTACTTTATGAGCCTACCTGTAGTTTGCCCATAAAACCTTTCAATTCGAACAAACCTTTTAATGTGCAAAAACACACTGGAAATGTCTGCTGTTAATATGAAGTACTGTAGTAAGGCTGTGTTCACAATAGTGCAGCCAAATTGATGGATCATTAGAGTTCAGTGGGATCCATCAGACACCATTACAAAAAGGATCATGACAGATCTGTCATGGCTTCTGTTCTTATAGGAAAGTGTGAATCGAATACTTAAGGTTTTTAATTGGTATCCAGTGCTAGCAAAGAATAAAACATGAACCTGGCAATTTTTGGTGGCATCTGCAATCTATTGTCACACCATACACATTGCATTGTCTTCAGAACCCATAAGATGCATCTGGATCTGCCAACACATATTTCATGTTTACAATAGTTTCCAGGATTTTTATTGATGTCCTGTCCTTAGAATTAGCCATCAGTGGTGATCAGCAGCTTCTTCATTTTGATTGCTGGAGATCTCAGGGGTTGCAACCCCACCGATCATACACATCTTAAGTATAGGTCATCAACTGAAACCTCCAGGGAACCCATTTGAGGGAATAAGGCCCCATGCACATCAGCGTATTTTTGGTCTGTATCTGAGGGCTCCTGCACACAATCGTATCCGTTTTTGTGGTTCCGCAAAACACGGATACTGGTCAAGACCATGCTTCCATTTTTTATTTTCTCCTACAAAAATGTTCTATCCTTGTTCGCAAAACAGACAAGGACATGTTCTATTTTTTGCAGGGCCGCGGAACGGACTTACGGATGCGGACAGCACATGGGTGTGCTCTATGCATCCTTTGAAGCCCCATTTAGATGAATGGGTCCACATTTGATCCGCAAAAAATGTGGACCAAAACTATGGCCGTATGCATGAGCCCTGTTCCGCGTTTATTTGCGGATCAGTTGAGGCCCCATGCATTTCAATACAGCCGCAAAAAATGTGGACAGCACACCATGTGCTGCCCACATCCGTTCCGCAGCCCCGCAAAAAGGTGTCCTATTCTTGTCTGTTTTGCAGACAAGAATAGACATCTTTAACATAGGGTGGAAGGGGAAAATGCAGGAAGCAAATGGTCGGTATCTGTGTCTTGTGGATCTGAAATTTACAGGCTGCAAAATGGATACAGTCGTGTACATGAAGCCTTAAGGTAACCACCTAAAAATACTGTATGCAAAAAATGTAAGTACTTGGAGGATGTTAAGAGGTCTAAGAGTGGCAGAACCTGAACCAGAATCTTTATAAGACAAATTATGTAAGAGGATGCAATACTGGTTATCTAACCATCAACCACCAACATACTCTATGCAAGGGACAAATACCCTTTATCAGCCACTGGTACAAGTGATGCCCCTTTCAGATCACATTGATAACTTCTGCAGAGCTTGTACGTCAGGAACAACTCCTCACATACATGCTACGCATTCCCATTGGGTTTCTTTTAAACCGATAGGCCAAAAAAGTGTCCTTTTGCCCACTGTGGGCCGGTATACAGAAACAAGATATACGGTACAGTGTAATAGACTATGCTATTCTACACAATATGCAATAAAAAAAAATGTATACCATGCAGTACATGTTTTCTTTTTGCCCATGGGCATCGTACAAATAAGTCACAGGTATACGACTGGAACGTTTGCCAGAGTATAAGTACGAAGAAAGCAAATATCGAGATGTGAACAGAGCCTGAAATAAAAATCAGTGCACACTGGATACTTGGATATGGGGTGTCTGGATGAAGGAAGACTATATTAAACTGCTCCATTGTCAATGTCCCGGGGTTCTCTCCTCTCTTTCATTCTGGCTCTTATGCTGAAAATTGATTTCATCTACGCACAAATTAGTCTTACAAAAAGTTCATATATACAAAAATCTGTACACTATTTTTTTTGTGGAAAACACAAAATTTTGTCCATATATCACAAATTGTTACAGCAAAATATTACAAATAGGATACACAGCTATACATAACCTCACCCCGCCTTCCCCTAGGGTAATTTTGGGGCAAGCTCTTAATTCGTAGTTTACATGCCCCAGCATCTTGCACTCTGGGGTCAAACAGGCTGTAACATGCTGGGAGCAACTGTGGAAAACCACATGACGCTGAAGAATTTACAGAGAACAAGAAAGGAGTAATAGAAATAAAACGCTCCAAAGACCATATAAAGCCTTCCCTACCTGATCCTTTTTTATGCATCTTACCTGTCTAAATCTATTGCCATGTCCTATTAAACCTGGGTCAATACATAACAGGTATTAAAACATCCTAGCGAATTCTCAGGCAAAACATCGGACGCACATGCTGAGCGAGTCTTTGGCTATTGTCTAGAAGAAAGGCTAAAATATTACAACAAAATTGCATTCTGAGATGTCTGGTCTCGGCCTCAAACGCTGTACCAATGTATGTAAGATGCTTCCCACGCATTTTATTACAACCGTCACGGAGCAGCAACAGCAAAATGTCTTAATTTAGCTTTACCCATAAAAAATAATGAGGCTTCCCTTAAAATAAACTAAAAGTAACATCACATCAATTGAGTCGTCATAATCATAAGACAAAAGTTACATAAAAAGATATAAAAATCAACAACTAAAAAGGATGTAAAAGCGAAATCAAGAGCGGAGATGAATTGGATTTTGGAAAAGAGAATTCGTTTGTCAAGTAGTTATTAGTGATGGAAAAGTGGGAAGGAGAGGGTTAATTCCCACTGTATAAATAAATCGCTTTGCTCAATGTCTGAACATCCATATAGATCCGTCAGATGCTGTTCAGTAAACACACTGATGGATCGAGTAAAGTGTATGTAGTGCAAATGGAAAAACAAGCGCTAAAAATAAAAACAGACGATGAGCACATTGTATTGGGGGGCTTCTCCTCACTGATGAGGCAGGCCACAAACACTGGCAAATAGCAGGGCTTGTGAGGGTCTTACACTGCTCAAATGATGAATACAAACCCAAAACACCCTTTTAAAGGGCACTCAGAACCTTGTAACAGCAGAAGGAGCCACTTAAAGGAAGCCAGGACGTTATCGCTCGTTCCAACTCACGCAGCCCACAGAGATCACTCCCTCCACTGAACTTAGGCAATGGAGTCACTTTAAAGTGCAGAATACATAGGTACCAATACCCGGTGTAGGAATGCCAATTCCCTGAAATATCGGCAATGCTGTTTGGCAGTAAATACAGAGAGAGGCTCCTGACTTCAGTCCTTAAAGAGGGCCGGTCTTCCCTGTCTAATTGTGCTGATCTTCTGTAATTCCTCCGACAAATGTATGAATTGACAGCAGAGTGATACCACGCAGCATGTGAATGGGGTGTTCCTAGACAGTGTAATTCTGTAAGCACTGACTGGACACAACTCCAACTCGTAACATCCAGTTATAAATGTATTCATCGATTTCTAGGATGAACAACAGAAGAGCACAATATAGAGCTCTAAGAGGCTTCAGAATATGGGGAATGTCAGGAGAGATGACAGGTCCTCATTGTTAGGCCTCACGCACGTGACGGTAGTTTTGGTCGGCGTCTGAGCCGCATTCTATGGGTCTGCAGATGTCACCCATGTGCTGACCGCATCCATGTGGCCGTTCCGCAGAACATGTCCTATTCTTGTCTATTTTGTGGACAAGAACAGCCAATTCTAGAAGAAAACTGCAGCATGCACGCGGCCAGTATCCATATTTTGCAGATCCGCAGACCACAAAATGGACACGGCCGTGTGCACGAAGCCTTATCCTGTAGAATTACTTTCATAGACCAAATTAAAGTGAAAGTACCTTATCTTAGTTTATTCCCAAACTTATCTACAAGACGTACAGTATTGGGCACCCCTGTATGTGAGATTAGGACTTTTTAATTGCTAAAATTTTAGATTAAACCATTTTAATAATCTATATAACTACAAAAATGATTATTATTATTTTTTTTTTAAATGAATACTTCCCTTTTAGACTTGCTTAAGATTAGCAGTTACTCAGGAGCAGATTACATGATCCGAAAAAACAAATCTCAATGCATCAGTGCAAATGACCTCTTGCCACATAGGGGGGGAAAGCCTACGTCTTTTCTGTACAGACACTAATTCTGATGGTAGTTTGTGTGTATGACCATTTTAAAGTCTCATGATGTGGTACCTGAATATGTGGCTGTATATATAAACCTATGCATATATACAAACACGCCAATGACATATCAGACTGTCCTGAACCACAGAGATATTCATGTATTTGCCCATGAATAGAGTATATACAGATGTGACTACCACGTGAATTCAATAACACTAAACACAAAGGCTTTATACGCCCGGTTCCTGCGCGTGGCTCGAGCGTGTTTGTGCTTTTACACGCAGCAGAGGCCCCGACATCCTGCAGAAATGGATACAGGGATGTGGAGGGTGTGCTGGCTGCAAGAAGGATGCCCGGCAGGAACTGGAAACGACGACTGCAAACGCCCACAATCCTTGCAACTCTTTGCTGCGTGGCCAACAGCGCATACTGCTGTGTTTACTGTGGGTATCTGTCAGCAAGTGAAGGCACGCTGGGCTGTACAACCTCACCCGCTGTTCTCATGCTTATTGGCTCAGCTCTGACGATTTCTGATGCACGGTGGATCTTGAGGCTCCGTAAAGGGTAACTGATGCTATATGGTTGTTTTGCATGACCTAAAATACATAAACACAAGAAAACCATGAGCGCGGCTGAGTCTTTTTTTCAACCTACGTAACTAGGTGATTACTAAGTGCAAAAATAAGAAACCAATTATACACCAGGGGCACACTATTCAACAATTTACTTTCTCAATAAAAAGGCATATGCTGATTTTAGCAAATTAAGGATTTATTTCAAATGTACACAAAATTAGGCAAAACACAAATATACTAAAAGGGTGTCTTTCACCAGGACAGTGCCTGATAAATTATAGCATCTGTAAGATCTCTTACTAAAGCTACAGTAAAATAAAATATCAGTGTAAGGGTCATAAGCGTCCTCTGCTATATAAAAATAATATTACTGTACTTCTCTCAGTCAGTCTTCTTGACCAGTGTAAAGTACTGTAAAGGCTCATTTATCAGCAAATCTCCCAAAGGATGGCTATACACATTAAAGGGCAGCAGTTTTGTACGTATGACACTGGCTGACCTGTTACATGTGCGCTTGGCAGCTGAAGGCATCTGAGTTGGTCCCATGTTCAAATGTGCCCGCATTGTGAGAATAATGATGTTGTAAAATATGCAAATGAGGTTCTAGGAGCAATGGGGGCGTTACCGTTACACCAGGAGGCTCAGATCTCTCTGCAACTGCTGCACCCTCTCCACTTTGATTGACAGGACCAGGCATGATGACGTTTACACTGCCCTGACCCTGTCAGGGTGCAGAGGGCGTGGCAGTTGCAGGGAGAGCAGAGCCTCTAGGTGTAAGAGAAACGCCCCCATTGCTCCTAGCAGCTCATTTGCATATATATATAAAAAAATACATACAAATATTGTACATATGAACATGGGACCAACTAAGATGCCTTCAGCTGCCAAGTGCACATGCAACAGGTCAGCCAGTGTCATAGGGACAGATCTGCTGACAGAGGCCCTTTTAATAGCTGAAGGCTAAATACTCATTTGACCAAAAGCTATCCCCCCTGCCGCCCAGATACACTTCCACGCTCAGCCAAAATTGCAAGTGTTCTCAATGAGGAGAGGGATCTGGCAGTGGCATTTCTTCTGTGAGAACAAAAATAAATTTAATATATTAAAGGGTTTATCTACATTTTTTATTATTGGCTATCCTTCATGTGATTAAGCACTTTAACAGTGATAATGTTGCAAATATTCCTACCAGGCCAGCGCTGCACTCCCCGGTGTAATTACTTTGCAGGCACGTCCTGGATTCTAGTACAGTTACAACCCGCAATGTACGTGGGTTGTGCCTGCGAAGTCAGGCAGCCTCAGGCGCTGTGAGCGGTCAGTGCTCAGGGCTGCCTTACTGCGCAGGCGCAATCCGCATATATCGCAGGTTGTCAGTGGGCTGGGATCACATGCTGAAGGTACGTCACGTGACCCAGGAAGTGCCCGCAAAGTAATTACATTAGGGAGTGCAGCACTGGCCTGATAGAAAATTTTTCACAATTGTCACTGTTAAAGTGCTTAATCACATGAGGGAGGACGGGTTCATAAAAAAATAAAATAAAAAAAGAATAACCCCTTTAATGCTGTACTGTTTCCACTTTGCAATAAAAACGTAACAAAACAGCAATATGGCCAGAAAAAATCTCTGGAGCTTTCTACAGCATTGTATGGATTTTAAAAGGGATACTGTCAGCTCCGAAACACCCTCCAAAATACAGTAAGTGGTGGATAGTGTAAGCGATGCAGAGTCCAATTATGTAATTATATCTTAATACTCCTTTGCATTCTGACGCTGTGCTCCCACAAACCAGCAGTAAAATGCATTGAGAGGACTCCTTGTTGAGTCCTCTCCATTATGTGCATGAGCTCAGGAGTCCTTTGCACTTTATGCAAAAATGTTTATGAAAAAAATGCACTTTACTGCTGGTTTGTCAGAGCGCAGTGTCAGAATGTTAGCATCAAGATAGCCGGATTTGACATCACTTACTCAGAGACAGTTTGGAGGGTGCTTAAGAGCTGACAGATTCCCTTTAACACTGTTGGGAAATGGGAAATACCGTATCGCCGGAAAACAGAATGTGGGGCTATGGGGCATTATATGGATACAGCACTTGCTTTTAGGACTGGAAACGTTAATATAAATAGAATTTCTTTACCTCAAAAATCATCCTCTGTAGACCAAAACAAAAAGTTGATCCAAAGGGGTTTGTGTTATTTGGCGAGGAAGATCTGAAAAATAAAGCAGAGATTATGTTTGAGAACATATTTAAGATTTTTCTTTTGAAGACAGGATAACTATAGTTTGTCTAAAGAATAGAAATCCTATTTTTGTGAATACATCTTAATACCAAAAAATAGCTAAATTCTACACTTTACTCAATCCACATTCACTAAACTTTACTGTAACATGCCGGACAGGTGATAGATACAATATGTGAATCCATATGCGTTGATAACTGCTGTAGGCAAATCTATGTAACGTGAATGTAGTGTATAACCTAGAGAATCACAAGACCCTTAAACCCTTAGTGACCAGCCTGTTTTGGGTCTTACTGACCAAGCGTTTCTCTTACTTTTTTCATCGTCGCCTTCCAAGAGCTATAACTTTTTATTTTTCTGTCTATAAAGTTATATGAGGGCTTGTTTTTTGAGGGACAAGTTGTAGTTTTTAATAGCGCCATTTTGGGGTACACATAACTTTCTGATTAATGTTTATTAACTCTTTCTGGGAGGGAGATGGAAAAAACAGCAATACTGCCACTGAGTTTTTACGTTATAAATTTTACAGTGTTAATTTTTCGGTATAAATAACAATGTTTTTATTCTCTGATATTTATGTAGTCTGGGTCGTTATGGACTCATGCGCGCGGCTCGCAGGGAGGACATGCTTCAGTGAACTCCACTCCGCACGCCGAACTAATCCCGACATTAGCACCCTTCACTCATGCTGGGGACCCAGAAGATGACCCGCACCAAGGGCAAGACCACACCAGCTCAATCGCAGACATTACCAGAGATATTCCGACTCACCAGTCACTCCAGTCACTCTATCGCCAAATCCAAGACTTAGGGAATAGAGTGTCTGACCTGGAGACACGGACGGAGGATATATCAGACGCCATTGGCGCAGATAGGGAAGACATTAACTCTCATGCAGCTCAGCTAGCTGCGCTTGAATTTAAAATAGCAGATCTAGAAAATAGGTCACAAAGAGGGAATTTAAGGGTCAGAGGCCTCCCTGAAACTTTTTCAGATCTACCAACTACCATGTGCACATTGTTTGAGGCCTTGCTTCCCCAGGATGAATCGAGCGAGCTGCGAATGGATAGAGTCCATAGGGCTCTGGGAAAGCCCCGCTCCTCAGATATACCGAGAGACGCAGTTCTCAAACTCTATTATTCGGAGGTGAGAGATCAGATCCTAACGGCGGCCCGGAATCTACCCAATTTACCTGGGCTCCCTACCTCTGTGCACTTATACGCTGACTTAGTGCCATCTACGCTCCATAGACATAGAGAAATGAGACCGGTGACACAAGCTTTACAGAAAGCACAGGTGCGCTTCAGATGGGAGTTCCCTTTTGCCCTCTCTTTTCAATTGAGCTCTCGCACCCACACGGTTCGCTCATCGTCGGAGGGCTATGAAGTATTACAGCAAGCTGCGATATTGTTGGAACAAACGACTACTCCAGCTGCCCCGCCAAGACCACAGCGCCCAGCCAGAGAGTCTGGACCACGGTGCCATCAACCACCTCCTCTTCACCACGAGCTTCAACTTCCTAAAGCAAGACCCTTGAGGATCATCACCCATCCTATTACGCCTGCAGAGATGGAGGACAACCCCTGTCTGAAGAACCTGGCGCAAGTGTACTCTTATTTCTGAGTCTTTCCTGGATCCTCTCTACTCTTTCACATTCCTCGTTACTCCCTTTATTTTTTCGAAAGGGATTTGGCGTGATGGACTTTCATGATGCCTCCTGTTCTAGGGTTGTTTGGAGTGGAATCGGTGGCTATTTGTGCCCCCCCTCCCCGATCTAGCCCGTGCTCATTTGCTGGCCAGATTAGGCACAGTCGTTTATTATGTTGTTTAGTGCCCATAAGCACTATGTTACTGTTTTTCTGTTTAAATGTAACTCTGGGGAATATTTTCTTTGCCGATCTGAATATTCGCTGGGCATTTTTGGTGGGTGGATGCAGAGAGATCCCTGTAGGGGGCAGCGTAGGGCAACCCATTGCATCTAAGCTCCTCCATACTTTATTTTACTATGTGTAAGATTGTAACTCACAATGTGAGGGGATTTAATTCCCCACAGAAGCGTAAGCTAGCTTTTTCTACTTACCTTAAACATGCACCCGACGTTGTCTGCCTGCAGGAGTCGCACTTCACTCCTACCTCCCATCCGAAATACGCTAGATTTTTCTCTTCCACATATCACTCTAAAAGCCGGGGAGTGATCACTATGCTGAAAAACTAATTTTCTTTTTCTATATCCCAGTCTATTATTGATCCCGAAGGTAGATATGTGCTTTTGGTTGGCACCTACAGGGAGGATACTTTATGTATAGTTAATGTTTATGCCCCAACTGACGATCCCATCGCCTTTTTTAATAAGGTGAAACAGATTATTGAACCCCTTACTTACCATAAACTTTTGTGGTGTGGGGACTTCAATTTTGTCATTAATCCCATTTTAGATCGCTTGTCCCCCCCGCCCAAATTCCCATTCAGCCCAAGTAAGAGAGGTACTAGTATTACTCTCCTTGGCAGATACATGGAGAGAACATAACGGTTCACAAAGGAGCTATACGTATTACTCCCCGGCCCACAAGGTATATACTCGCATTGATATGATCCTAGCCTCCACAACTTGCTTACTATACTCCAAGCATATTGTGTCGTCCTGGTCTGATCATGACGTAGTTATGGTGGAATTCGCTTTTGCAAGCTTAAGTTTTATTCCATACTCATGGAGATTGAATGAATCTCTCCTAACCCGCCCTGCTTTGTATAAACAACTCCAGACCGAGCACCAGAGGTAGATCCCATGGTAATATGGCTCCCTCATAAAGCTTTTATACGAGGGAGGGTAATTGGGGTGGCTTCCCGACTAAAGAAAGAACGTAATTCAACCCAAATTGCCCGAGAGGCCAAACTAAGCAGTCTGATACGAGCCCACCAACGGACTCCGTTACTCGATCTGCTCAAAGCTGTAAAAGATACTAAGCTACAGCTGAATATGCTCCTTTCTAACAACACAGAGAAGGCTCTCCGATGGACTGCTTCTTACTATTATAAATATGCTAACAAACCTGACAAGATGCTAGCTCGTCAGTTGAAGGCTAGGCAAAAGATTAATCAGGTTATTCAAATCTGTGCCCGGTCAGGACGTACTACATCCAATCCTAATGCCATCTATGATACATTCCAAGCTTTCTATCAGCAGCTTTATTGTAGTACCCAGATGGGCCCTGGGACCATGGAGAGTGACTTCTTAACATCTATCTCGCTCCCTTAGGTTCCCCTGATGCATTAGCGGACCTTGGTGGGGACGTCACGGTGGAGGATGGGCAAGGCCCCCAGACCGGATAGATTGTCAGCACTTTATTATAAAAAATGTGCCCCCCTACTAATCCCATATATTACCCACTATTGCAACCGTTTGTTACAGGGAGCCTCAGCCCCCTCGGAATTCCTCTCTGCTAAGATTACTGTATTACCTAAACCAAATAAGGACCCCCTGTTACCTTCCAACTACAGGCCAATTTCCCTTCTCAATTTAGACAACAAAATCTTCACCTCCATAGTGGCTCGCCTGACCTTATACATAGAGATCAGGTGCCTGACCTTATACATAGAGATCAGGTGGCTTTTATACCTGATAGGGAGGTCCCAGATAATATTTGAAAAATTCGGAATTTTATTCAAGAAGCTAACAGGACTCACACCCCACTTGCCGTACTAGCTTTAGATATTGAAAAAGCCTTTGATACCGCGGCTTGAGATTATCTTTCCAGGGTTCTGACCGCTATAGGCATTAGGGGACCCTTTCTACGGGCCATTCAATCCTAATACTCCACTCCCTAAGCTCATCTTAAACTCCCTGCGACACATTTTTCACCTATTAAAATCTAAAGAGGTACACGTCAGGGCTTCCCCCTATCACCGGCTCTATTTGCCCTCGCAATGGAACCCCTAGCAATTCACATTAGGTCTCATCCTAACATCACTGGTCTCTCTGTGGGTAATGTTGAACATAAGCTGAATCTCTTTGCAGATGACCTTCTACTCTCCCTCACTAATCCTGTCATATCATTTCCCTCAATGAAGGTGTTGGGTTTCTTCTCTGCGGTTTCGGGGCTCTCTATCAATCATGCCAAATTTGAGCTCCTTCTCTGTTACATGCCGTCTCAGGTCAGGTCCCTCCTCTTACAAAAGTTCCCATTCCAACTTAAACCCCACTATATCTCGTATTTAGGAATATCATTGCCTTGAAGGTTAGATATGGTATTTATAGAACTAAATATCTCCCTCTTTACCGCAAAATTAGAGAGGATCTTGCGACCTGGAGGTCCCTCCCAGTTTCCTGGGTTGGAAGGATTCACGTTATTAGAATGGTGGTCCTTCCCAGGCTTCTTTATTTATTTAGAACTCTCCCTGTCCCGGTTTCCACTACCGACCTAAGGGTTCTGCAGGCAGACGTCTTGAAATTTATATGGGCAGATAAACACCCCCGTATATCTAGGCAGATCATGTGTCGATATAAGTCCCAAGGAGGCAAAATATTACAAGACAAATATTACAAGGCAGCTAGACTAGCACAATTGTTCCTAACCCATTTGGAACCAAAGGCATGTCCGCTGTGGATATCACTGGAGCAATCACTGTTTGCTCCATATACTTGGAGGGCCCTGATCTGGTCTGGCCTCCCCTTACCATCTATTATCCGTACTAGTTCCCTCCTATCTCATTACTATTTGCTCCTCTGGAGGTCTGTTAGGTTTAAATCATTGTTACAATCCAAGAATTCCCCGCTAGAATACATTCTGGGAAACCCTGCATTCCCTCCTGGACTTCAGGAAAATGTTTTTGCATGATAAAGCGCCAATAAGCTTTGTTCTTTACATAGGTTCCTGATTAGGGGTAAACTTACTTCCCTAGCTGAGAGGGAGGTGTTTAATGCGAACCAGATCTTCTCTTTCCTACACTCCCTACGACCATCTAACAGTATCCTAGACTTTATATCCTTTGAACACTAGGTCACTTACTCTCTGTATAAACAGGGTCTGTTGTCTAGGATTTACGGACACTTAATGCGGCCCCAGAAGGAAATAAATTACCATATATGAAAGCATGGGAGGAGGACATGGGTGTTAAATATACAATATCTACAGTAGATGGTACCAGCGTTCCCAGACTCTAAGGCTACTTTCACACTTGCGGCAGAGAGATCCGGCAAGCAGTTCCGTCGCCGGAACTGCCTGCCGGATCAGGCAAAATGTATGCTAACTGATGGCATTAGTAAGACTGATCAGTCTTAAAAATGCCTGATCAGTCGAAAAAATGCATTGAAATGCCGGATCCGTCTTTCCGGTGTCATCCGGCAAAAACGGATCTGGCATTTATTTTTTCACCTTTTTTTCATACCGGAAGGACGGATCCGGCATTTCCGGTATTCTGAATGCCTGATCCGGCACTAATACATTCCTATGGGAAAAAATGCCTGATCCGGCATTCAGGCAAGTCTTCAGTTTTTTTAGCCGGAGATAAAACCGTAGCATGCTACGGTTTTCTCTTTTGCCTGATCAGTCAAAACGACTGAACTGAAGACATCCTGATGCAAACTGAACGGATTACTCTCCATTCAGAATGCATGGGGACATACCTGATCAGTTCTTTTCCGGTATAGAGCCCCTGTGACGGAACTCTATGCCGGAAAAGAACATATATATCCGGAGGTTTCCTCCAGATGCTTCCGTGGTTGTGACGAGGAGGGCACAATGTTCCATAACTGGTGGGCCTGTCCGACAGTACGGAGGTTTTGGAGCAGAATTAGCACCCTATTATCCTCAGTGCTGGGATGTTCTCACCCCACATCCTTACCTTTATGCCTTTTGGGGGACAAACCCTCTTGGTTAATATATGCCAGATTTAGGCTATTACAATATATACTTTTGGCAGCTAAAATTCATATAACCTTCAAAAGGCGATCAGCCTCACCTAGTTATCAGGCGGTATTGGATAGAATCAATAGGATATTACTATATGAAAGGCTCACAGCCATTCACAGACACATTTGATGCCTTTGAAAAGTTCTGGGAGCCCTGGTTGTCATCCTCCTATTCCACTGATTTACGCTATTGTATTACTAACTTTCATACCGGTGATAAATCATCATTCACCTTTGCTGACTCTGACCGGTGATGTTCATGACTATGTAACCCCATTGTTTTTAATGTACTCTGTACTCCACATGAATATTTTTTGTCTTATTTTGTTCTTTTATGGTCTTGATACTTATATATTTATACGTTTTACTGCCTTAAAATTCCAATAAATAATCTTTGAAACTAAAATACAATGCACTAATGCACTATCCTTATAGTGCATTGCATTTTAAAGTCAGTGGATTACTGACATTGACCAGCAGGCTGTGCCAGAGAGGCACAGCCTGCTGGAAACTACTCAAAGCAGGCTTGGGGCCTACATCAGACCTCAGCCATCATTTACAAGCATCATCAACCTTTGATCGCATTTGGGGGGTGCTGATGTTTCTCTTCCTTCATTGGGGGACACAGGCTTGACCATGGGTATAGGCTGTTGCCACTAGGAGGCGGACACTAAGCACAAAAAGTGTGAGCTCCTCCCTTCAGCTATACCCTTCCTACAGGGACCAAGCTCCATCACACTATGTACCAACCCAGAACCACACAGGCCCGAAAAGGCCCATAAACAAAAGAATGGGTGGGAGCTGTGTCCCTCAATGAATGGAAGAGAAACAGATTTTACGGTAAGTACAAAAATCTAGTTTTCTTATCCATATCATTGGGGGGCGACACAGGCTTGACCATGGGACGTTACAAAGCAGTCCCAAGGGTGGGTCATAAACTAAGAAACTCTCTAGCCAATCAGAGAACCGCCGTCTGCAAAACTCTACACCCCAGAGAAGCGTCAGAAGATGCAAAGGTGTGCACTCTGTAAAACTTGGAAAAAGTGTGCAAAGACGACTATTTCTTAGTAAAATCTTCTGGAAATGGATAAAGGACGTTTAAGCGTTTTGGCAAAGCAAAACGTCTATCAGGAAAATTCCACTCCTTGGAAAGAGAGGAATCAAACTCCTGGTGGTTGGGGAAACACTTGTGCGAGCGACGGGAACTTCTAAAGGAAAAACCCGAGCTGGCAGACGACAGTGGGGGATCCTCAACCTGCAACGTCTCGATAACTGCTGTAATAAGGTTGTCCACCATAGACGATAGTTTGGACGACTGACCCTCTGGCGAGACAACATCCTCATCTGAACCCCCCTCCTCAGAACATGCCTCTTCCACTAATGACAACCCTGCTGTCCAAAATGAGGAAGAGGGGGAAAATTAGACCCCGTAAGAAGGGACAAACAACTCTTACTCAGCCTGTGTCCCTCCAAGCAGCAAGACCAGAAGATCCTTGTCAGCGTGGCGCCAGATGCCTTTAAAAACCGGATGTGGGTGGAGCACACTCCCTCCGCTCAGCTGCCGGTGGGGAAGCGGGAAGAAAACATGCCCCACCCCCAAAATGACTCCGGCCCTCAGCGCCAGCCCACCAGCCTCTGTTAACGCCCCCCCCCCCCCCCCCATCCACCGCTCGCCAGAACACATGTCGCCGGTTCCCCATCCGAACTAAGACGCCGGCCGGGGAATAAGAAGCCATGGGAGCAGGCCGCAGGCCACACAGAAGCCGGGGCCTCAATTAACAGTGGCCCCGGCACATAGCCAGCGCGCCGATATTAAAGAACTGGAAAATGTACGCCCCAACACCATGTCCTAAGGCCCCCCACCGACAGCAGCAACCTCCTGGAGGGGCCCTGGTGGGGACCAGGCAACTTGGGGAGGGGAGCACTTTGGGGCCAAATTCTCCTTTTTTTTTTTAAATACTCACCTGTCTGGCGTCTTCTGTCCCCCTGGCTCCTGCCGGATCACCAACTTCGGTGTGCGGGCCCTTGGGGAGGGACGCTACACCGGAACAGAGGGGACTTGCGGTGGACGGCCGTGGTGATCCGAACGCTGGTGGGAAACAGAGGCTTTGTAGGAACCTCTGGTCCTCTTTTGCTTCTGGAGAATGGGAGGGAGCAGGGGGCTTGGGGGACCCTCTGGTCTCCTGGGTGGGAGTGCAGGCAGTTTTTATGACTGCCTGAAACTCCCGCTAGAAAAAATGGAAAAAACAACAAAAAAAGATAGAATAAAAACCAGCAGACCTGCAACGCAGGGAGGTCTGCCTCCTACAGACACTAAGCTAAAACTGATTTAGCTTAGTCCCTGTAGGAGCTCACACCTTTTGTGCTTGTGCTATACCCATGGTCAAGCCTGTGTCCACCAATGATATGGATGAGAAAACCCAGGGACAGATTCCCTTTAAATAAAAAAATAAAATAGAAGGGTAGCTATTGATCGTTACCAGACAGAGGCTGAAGTTGGGAAAGTTTTACAGCAATTTAGTTTTTCGTCTTCTTCTGAATCAACAAAGATTACCAAGGGCATTTCCATCTTTTAATTCTGGTTGAACTTGATGGGCATGTATCCACAGGTTTTCATGAGCTAAATTGAAAAAGATTATTTTACCTGTGAAGGACAACTGGCTTCTCCATAGGGTGCCCCAAGTGTTCTTGAATACTGTCCCACTACAAAATAAAGCAGAACAAATATTAAACAAGCTAATATTTTCCAAACATATATGGACTTCCATACTAAGAAACTGTACAAATTAAAGTAGGCATCATAGAATTACAGGCTTATATACAACTGAAACACTAGGAGTGAGAACCCTGCTCACAAGAGCTTACAATCTATGAGGAAATGGAGGTGAAACAAAAAGGTAAACTTGGTTGTTTTAAAAACTGATCCAGCCATTTTTTTGTGCCGATGGAGTTGCATGAGTTAGTGCACCAAGTGTTGGGATTACTTTTGTATGATGGCATTCTGAAAAATTAGGGACTGTGGGGGGGCAGTTTAGGGAACATGATAAGCTTGCCTAAAGATATGTGTTTATTTTATTTATTTTTTTCCAATATTTTTTTATTAAGTTTTGTGAGTCTCCATGCAGTATCATACAATTCGGTAGCATTACAATTGCTTCCATACAGCATTGCGATACATAAATCATTTCAAAATACAGTACATTTCAAGTAGAACAATTGGAGTCTCATTTTCATTTTTCTCCCCCCCCCCCCACCCCCCTTAAATTATCAATACCCACAGACAAATATCCCTCCCCGTTCCCATCCCCCTCTCCTCCCCAATTGATACGATATGTTGCCCTAAACAGATTCCAGAAAAGACATGTTCACAATGAAGGCGCCTCAATATATATAAATTTTGTACTGAAAAGAAAGGAAAGAAAAGAGAAAGTCCTCCCCCCCTAGGGATTTCAGAAAAAAATGGAATATCCTCCCCTCTTCTGGCCGCTTATTTTGACTGATTAATGTATCAAACTAGATTGTTATTGAGATTAACAATAGAATATTAACTGGGAGTTTTTAATGGTCCCAAATCCCCCCTCAAGTCTTGCTTTAGGTACCATGCCGTCAACCTGAATGGGCTCATTATTTTCATGTACTCTGTGTGTGGAATAAACGTCAGGACAAATAATTTCCATGTTTGATAAAGTCGCTGTCCTAGCTGGAATAGGTTGCGCATTTGTGTCACCACCATTTCCATAGTAGGAATCTCTATCGATAGCCATAGACGTAACAGACATTTTTTTGCGACCATTATTAGTTTATGGCCCACTAATGGTAATTTAGATAGATCACCTACCTTCTCCTCTGGCCCTTGTTTACTTGTACACTTAGCAGCATCGCAATGCAGTATTGCCAATGAAGGTGTGACAGCAATGCTCATCCTGCTAACCTTGCTTAACATCTGGCTGATCTCTTCCCAGTACTTCCTCAGATTCGAGCATAACCATAAACCATGAAACAGATCTGTCTTAGGGGTACCACATTTGGGGCATGCAGTTAATCTCTCTGGACTAGCTAGGGAACTAGGTAAGTTAAACCCATATATAGCATTATGTAAAATTTTCAAGTGAGTCTCTCTCCATGTTTCATTTATTATGGCCTTGCGCATTTCTGCAATTCCTGACCAAACTGTTTCATGTATCTCCTCCACCTCTAGCTTTTGGCCCCATTTTTTAAATATTCCCTTTGGATCTTTAACTCTCCACCTATCTCTCAATGCACGGTATAACAAAGACAATGATCTCTTGATACTTAGGAATGAATCAAAATCATTGGGCTTCCATTCCTTTGACAGATCACTAGCCAACCTCCTGCAATAATTTCTGACTTGAAAATATTGCATAAATGAGGAGCTTCCCAGTCCCAGTTTATTCTTTAGTTCTTGCAAAGTCGCCCACCTTCCTTCAGACTCATGAAACAAATCTCCTACTCTATGTATCCCCTTGAGGGCCCAGTCTTTAAAGAATGCATTATCCCTGCCTGGCACAAAAGAGGGATTCCCCCTTAATGGGAGGTGCTTGGAGATCTGATATGGGAGATGAAAAAGAATTTTCCAGACTAGCGTCGTAACCCTTACTACTAGTGAGGTTTTGATGCCCACAGGTAAGGTAGGTCTTTTAGCATGAAGCAAAGCCACCAGGTCCCAGGGACGTACTAGTTCCTGCTCTAAGGCTAGGTTTGAGTAATGAGAAGTCCCGTTAACCCAATCAATGATGTGTCTACTTATACACGTCAAGTTATAACCTCTAATGTCTGAAAAGTTCAGACCTCCCTCCTCCTTACTGAGTTTTAATTTATCAAGTGATATTCTGGGTCTTTTGCCTTGCCATATGAACCTGATGAACCTGCTTTCCAGCAATTGAACATCTGCGTGGCGAAGGAGAAGTGGTATAGTCTGGAGTGGATAGAGAAGTTTGGACATAGACATCATTCTAATAAGATGACATCTACCCACCAGGTTTAACGGTAACCCCTGCCATCTGTCTAACTCTTGCACTATCTTGGCAATGAGAGGTGGAAAGTTCAGGGTATACAATGAGTGCGGGTCTTTGCCAATTTTTATGCCCAAGTATTTGATGTTCCCTTGAGCCTTTGTTATATTCAAGTGTTTAGGCATCTGGTATTTCCCTGAATCTTCCTGAGAAAGGGCCAACATCTCGCATTTAGACGCATTAAGTTTATACCCTGAATAGGATCCAAAGACACACAATGCATGGAAAATAAGATATGTGTTTTTAAGTCTTATTTAAAACTAAGAAAGTTGGAAAATAACCTGATTGAGGAGGTGCATTCCAGAGAGCTGGGGCAGCTCGGGAAAAGTCTTGAGGATGGGAATGAGAGGTTCGAATTATGGAGGATGTTAATCTTAGATCATTGGCAGACCAGAGAGTGCGAGTAGGGTGGTAGACAGAAATGAGGAAGGATATGTAGGGAGGTGCTGCACCATGGGGAGCTTTGTGTGTGAGGGTGAGAAGTTTGAATTGTATTCTGTGAAGGATGGGCAACCAGTGAAGTGACTGGCACAGGCTAGAGGCATCAGTGTAGCGGGTGGACAGATAGATGAGCCTGGCTGCTTTATTTGAGACAGAATGAAGGGGGGAGAGTTTAGTGAGGGGAAGACTGATTAGCAATAAGATACATAAATCAAGCCAACAACGAATCAAATCAACAACAATAGTTTTGGTTGTTTACACCGTGAGAAAAGGGCGCATTCTGGAGATGTTCTTGAGGTGCAGATGACATGAGTGTGCCAGCGATTGAATATGGGAAGCAAAGGAAAGATCTGAGTCAAGCATAACCCCAAGACACCCAGCGTGCTGCCCATGAGTTATGATAGTAACACAGACTGAAATGGAAATTTCAGGTTTAGGTAGGTTAGTAGATGGAGGAAAGACAAGAAGTTCAGTTTAAGAGGTAGAGAGAGGACAGGGTGATGAGACAGTGGACAGACAATCACTGGTGCTCTGTATTACTGCTGGAGCGATGTCACAGGAAGATGTATATAGTTCGGTGTGATCAGCATACTGAAGGTACTGAAAACCAAATTTGCTGATGGTCTGTCCTATAGGGGCTGTGTAGAGAGAAAAGAGCAGAGGACCTAGAACTGAATCCTGAGGAAGTTCAAGAGCAAGATGAAGAGAAGAAGTAGATACAAATAATAACATAATAATAATACAAGTAGATGGAAACGATAGACTGAAAGAGCAGCTACAGAGTTAGGAAGAAAACCAAAAGAGAACAGTCTCCTTGAGGCCAATAGATTGGAGCATGGTAAAGGGGGAGTTTGTGGTCTACAGCGTCAAATGCTGCAGAGATCCAGGAGAATCAGTAGAGAGTAGTTGCCATTCCTTTTTGCTGTCAGTAGATCATTAGATTGTAAGGGGTCGAGAAAACAGTTATCAGATATAACTTATTATTAGGCAAGAGTAGACCATATGTTCCAGGAGTTTAGAGGTTATAGTAAAGTGAGATGTCGATGAGGAGATTGGATAATCAATTGGGATGCTAAAATCACCATAATAAGAGCTGATAATTTGCATGATAAAAAAAAATAATCAGGAAGCCAAAAAGAGACTTATGGATAGAAGGAACAAAGAGTGGAAGTTGTGGTTGAGTTTGAAGAAAACAGCAGCAACAATGAAGATAGAGGCAGTGAAAAGGGTGAAACAATACTGCAACCTGCAATACCGGAGCTGTGAACTCACATAGCATCTCTGTCTCCTGCCCTGTGTAACTGCCATGATTAAGGGCTCGTTCACACAAACGATATTTGCGTTCTGTATACGGAACCATTCATTTAAATGGTTCCACAAAAAAAAACGGAATGTACTTTGTATGCATTCCGTACTTCAGTTTGTCCGTTCCGTTGACAGATAGAACATGTCCTATTATTCGCAGAAACAAAGGAAACGGAGCTCATAGTACCAAAATAATATATAATTTATTGAGACATGATAAAATGACATAAGTAAAACACATGAATAAATGATGCCATAGACATGGTTAGAAGCGGAGGACAGAAAAAGAGACGCCACCCTGGGGGCAAGAGCACACGGATCTAAAAAACACGGTACAAAAAAGGGTATAGGGCACATGGACATCAATATGGAGTCAATGCTCAAAACCATGTACAAGATACAACTAAAGTGGAGTACCAGGTGAGCCACCTGTCTAACGCATGAACACCTCTGTATATATAATATAATCACTGGTGTGCAGACAGCCTGTGCACTATAAAATTATGCTGCAGACCAATGAGATGTAAAGATAGATGACAATAATAAAAGTAACCAGAGGGAAACAGCAAGAGACAGGAACTCACCAGAGAAAAGAACCGTGTGCCAGAACGACCAGGGTGGCGCTTTTTCTGTCCTCCGCTTCTAACCATGTCTATGGCATCATTTATTCATGTGTTTTACTTATGTCATTTTATCATGTCTCAATAAATTATATACTATTTTGGTACTATGAGCTCCGTTTCCTTTGTTTCTGCCATTTAGCTCGGGAGCTTTTTGCCGAGTTTCATCTCTGTGTGTCCCCATTGGGGGTATATTGGGTGAACATTGTGTTCCTGCCCTTCCCCTCCCCCTTTCTTGGGACACCCTGGGTTTATTCTTTGTTTCCATGTCCTATTATTGCCCGCAAATCACGTTCCGTGGCTCCATTCAAGTCAATGGGTCCGCAAAGCAAAAAAAAAAATGGAACACATACGGAATGTAATTACTGTATACTGTATATGCCATACGGCAAAGCGGAACGGAACCGGAAACACTACTGAAACAAAAAATGGATCCGTTAAAAACGGCCCACAAAAGACTGAAAAAGCCATACGGTCGTGTGAATGAGCGCTAACTGTAAGGAACTTGAACAAAATGGCACCTTGACAAAAATGATATTTGGCTCGTGCCCACCCCTGCACGAGTTAATTCAAGAGAATTCATACACTACTGACTAATTTTCTGAACGCATACAGCAGAAACGACATTGTTATCTACCATGTAATCTAAGACAAATAACAATGTTGTGCTCAAAAAGGAAGTGGTATTGTCATTCCACAACACTGCAGCCTGCCTAAAAATACCGGAAGAGCTACATGTATCCTGCAATGCCTCCTGATCATTTTAAAGTGAACCTGTCAGCATGAAAAGGCAGTGCAATCTGCAGATTGATATATAGTTTTGTAGGAAAAGATCTAGTAATGCTTTTTTCTTGCTCATTTAAATCTTTACTTATTCTGGGCTTAGGAGTCCAGTGGGCGGTCATATTCAGCGACTGACCACCTTCCTATATGACTGTGCGTACGCAGATAGCAGTGATCTGTGGATCTCACCTTGCTGTAGGTGGTGCAGATTTCTTCAGTTTCAGAGTTGTCTGCATTAAGCGTAAAGAGAATGCAAGTTATTGTCAGGTTACGACAGATGCTCTGAGAAGAGAAAGGACATGGATGTGTAACAGAAGAACCCGCAGTTCAGCACGGATCTCACCTTTCTTCACTGTTAACGGAATCCGGAAATCACAACGATGATAACTAATAGAAGATAAGTGCGACATGGATTAAAATTTGTTGTGTGAACTCTGCAAGAATATTTAATATGTCACGAGTTCTATGACTCATGTGACTGTATGATTTATAAGCTATTATTTGATATGCATATTGTGACATTTTATTTACAAGGTACTGTACAGGGATATTAAAGGGGTTTTCAAAGAGTTTTTTTTTTTTTTACTGATGACCTTTGCTCTGGATAGGTCACCAGTATCTTATCGGTGGGGACCCCTCGTCGATCAGTGGCGCTTACAGTAGCACTGATGTCTTCTTCAGCTTTGCCTAGGACACGAGACGTCACGTTTATTGGTCATATGGCCACGCCGCATTGAACTGAATGGGGCTGAGCTGCCATACCAAGCACAACTGCTACACAATGTATGGTGCTGTGCTTGGTATGGCCGTGGAACTACTGCAAGCGCCAGTGCCTCCTTAAACAGCTGATCAGTGGGGGTCCTGGGTGTCAGACCCCCACCGAATAGATACAGATGACCTATTAATCAGTAAAAAAAAAACTTTCAGAAAACCCCTTTAAAGGGTCACTGAGTTTTCAGAAAACTTTTAATATGTCATAGAGACATATCAAACATTTTGATCGGTGGGGGTCTGAGGGATGAGACCCCCACTGAATGCTAGGACAAGGAGAGAGAGAGGAGCTCGCATATCATGCTCCCTCTCCTTGCTGCAGGAGAGGAAGCGAGATGGACTCAATAAAGTCTATGGGCCGTTCTCACTTCCGTCTCCTGCAGTGAGGGTGTCAGAACTCAGATCCCCACTGATCAATACCCTTGATATGTCTCTTTGACAAATCAAAAAACTGTTTAACTTTTTAATGCTGGAAGCAAGACAAAACCGTGTTGTATTCACATTTGGTGCCCACACGCTCTACTGTTCTGTGGTTGCCCATGGGCACCCATCTTATTACATTGGAGTATAAATAATTCACACAAGCACAGTAAAGCTAAAGGCACCTTTACAGGCATCGGTCAGTTATTAATAGGGACCCACGGGGTCCAGTAATTGTTTAATTTGGGCTGGGGTCAAAATGGAAGGCAGGTGCTAAAGCTTCCACAGTCATGGACGTTATGGCCTTATTATTTCATTAAAAAAAAAAAAAAAAAGTCTACTCACATGTTAAAATTGTAATGTCCTGGATAATTTGTGTGCAATACAAACTTCTTGGACCTGTGTGTATTCGCATCAAATAGAACATCCTGAAAAAAATAAAAAATCTGATAAAGATGAGGGATTACAGAATGTAATAAACCAGTGAAGCATGCTAAAAAAACAGTATTCCTCTCATATTCAGTAAATACTTATAGTCCTCAAACAACAGATATAAAGTACATTTTTTGTAACTGTGTTGTTTCTCAGTTATTTTTCCTGGAAATTAGCAAATAACTTTGTACTCGGATGTACTTTGTCAATAGGCTGTGACCTTGCACACTCTGAAGTACTTTCTGTACTTGCAACGAGAATCAACAGCAAGTACAGTGCAGCCTGGTAATCCGCATCTGGCTACATGCACTCAGTGTCTATTAAGCATGGATTTTCATGCAGATTTTGCTGCATTTCCGCACCAAAATCCTCATGTGTTATTTGCAGATATTGTCGTATATTTGCCCCAGATCTCACTCTTTGCATTGCAAAGTGTGAAATTTCCACTGAAAATTCACACAAACAATTGAAATTCTGCAGATTTCAAAATCCCCCTTACAACAGGTCAATTTTTCTGTGGAAAATTTACAGACTATGGGGCACATTTATTAAGACTGGTGTTTTAGACAAGCCCCTGCGCTGACAGTGGATCCGCCGCAGTTAGGTAGAGGAGGCGGCCTCTAGATTATTTCGGAGTATCCAGGGTCGGTCTAAATGTAAGACAGCTTCCTTACTGGTTTAAATTCTGACCATTTTTTACGCCTAAACCAGGCAAAGAAAATGATGAATGAGACGGGCCTCCCAACCCGTCGCAGATTCCACAGCAACATGGCGTGCGGCAGAATGTGTGCCAGATATATGCAACAAGTGGCGTATATCTGTTCGTAAATGACCCCCTATGTGCAAGAGATTTTGAAAATCTCATCTAATTCATTGGTACTTTGTTATGCTGCAGATTTTCTGCACAAAAATCCATGTGCAATATGTACTGTGTGCCTATACCCTAACACGGCCTCATCGGTGCTGACAATGTCAGATGGTGTAGGGATACAACCTATTAACTCCTAGTTGTCAACATATTCATACGTTTCCAGGAGGGGTAATAGAGGAAAATCAAAACACTGAAAAGTTGCCCCAGCATTGGAATTTCACAGGGAATGCAAGTATCCACTTAAAGGGAACCTGTCATCAACTTTATACTGACCTCACTGAGGGCAGCAGAAAATAGTGACAGAAATGCTGATGTCAGCGGTGTGTCACTCATCAGCTAAAAGTAAGTGGTTGCTGAGAACCAGCATCATAATCATTGCAGCCCAGGCCTTGAAAAGAGTCAAATCTACCTGAGAAGAGTCATGGTTATTCCTAATCTCCTGCTCTCTCCCGTCCATCTGCTGATGATTGGCAGTTCTCTCCTAGAGAGAAAGGGAGAAAACCAGGTAGAAGACGGTCAGTCATCAGCAGGTGGGCAGGAGAGCAGGACTTCATGAATAACCAGGACTCTTCTCAGGTGGCCGGGACTCTTTTCCAGGTCCAGTCTGCAATGATTGTGATGTTGGTTCTCGGCAACCACTTACTTTTAACTTATAAATGACAGACCGCTGAAATCATCTCACCTGTCTGTACTTTATACCGCCGTTAGTATGGACAGCATAAAGGTGATGACAGGTTCCCTTTAGGGGAACCTGTCATGTGTTTATCACCCCATGAACAAACTAGCCCTTAATTTCAATAGTATGTTCCTCCCCCTTTTTTTTACCTTAGTAATATAGTACCTTGGCATTCCCTATTATTCATTTTCCCACCAAGTATGAAAATGAATGAATGATGTAATAAACGACGCCCCTTTTATCATCTACAGCTCTTTTTATTTATTTATTTCTGGCCACGAATTCTCGTTTCAAATCCTGCGCATGCGTGCTGTCTGATCAATGTAATGACGCACATTCATAACTTAAAGTAAACTGGGCATGCGTGAGCTCATCCTCACTTCCGGTGGACCAGTACAAGCAGGAGTTATTTGGCGGCCAGAGTGTACATCAAGGGTAAGCGTTCTCCTGCTTGACTTGGCAGCAGCCAGCCTCACTGTTCACACTGACTCTCCCTGCTGCCCCACACTTTATTTGGTTTTGCATTTAGATCATCGGGAAGAGGTCTGTACATACATGTGACATTGCAAGCTGCTGGCCCTGATGCGCTCTCATTATGAAAGTAGATAGTGAGATAGGGCTGCAGGGCCGGCAGCTTGCGATGTCACATGTATGTACAGACCTCTTCCCGATGTTCTAAATGCAAAACCAAATAAAGTGTGGGGCAGCAGGGAGAGTCTGTGTGAACAGTGAGGCTGGCTGCTGCCAAGTCAAGCAGGAGAACGCTTACCCGAGATGTACACTCTGGCCGCCAAATAACTCCTGCTTGTACTGGTCCACCGGAAGTGAGCATGAGCCAACGCATGCCCAGGTTACTTTCAGCTATGAATGTGCGTCATTACACTGATCAGGCAGCGCGCATGCGCGGGATTTTGAGCTTCTGAACAAGTGAATAGGGGAGTGGCTACAGCGCTGAATAGAAAAAACGCTGGACTCATATTAAAGCTAGACGTCACGCTGGAGTCCGCTCATTAGCATGTGGCGCGTGGCATCTTTGTGTGTATATTATGAGGCTAACCATCTGTCACACCAGTAAGTGAATACATCTAAGGTACTTTTTAATAGTTAATGATTATAATATAACTCATTATATAAAATCAAATACCCACATGACAGGTTTCCTTTAAACAGACATGACAGCAGGGCTGAGGGGATAATCGCTCACACAATCCCAATACGTTTAGTGAGATGCAGGAAACATAATTTATTTCCCTTTCACTGTAAACAATCCGACAATTCTGTCCCTGTGAAGAGACTATTACCTATGATTTATTCGCAGCTCCTGTACACTTCTTATACCACCCCCCATTGTTACTGTAGTCCTTATCATTTTCTTGTGAAAGCATAAAAACTAATTTGACTGAAAAGCAAAGAAGATAGGTCGGCCATACGTTTATAACTGCACAAACCTTTCTAGAGAGGAAAGGTCTTAAAGGAAATGTGTCACCAAAAAGTTTCCTGACAGTTAAAACCAGGTGGTAAGACATATGATTTTTTTTCTAACCTGTTTATATTTTCTGATTTCAATTTTTTTTTTATTCTATTCAATGAACAGGGTTATGGAGGTGGAGCTGTTCCTAATAGCATTTAGAGTATTGCTTTACAACAGCCCCATGGTTCATAGACACAATGGTATGGAGGGGACCTCACTGACTTCTATGGGAGAGTGTTGTAGGCTGGATCTGTGACCTGCACAGAGGACATTGTACAAGGAAAGAATAGATAAGCTTTGAAAATTACCTATTGTAATAGTGGATCCTGTTATCTACTGTATGTCTAAGTGATATCTATCATTCTAATCCTGCCAATAATGATAAGCAGGTAAGTACAGTAAAGTGATCTGTATAGACCAAGAAGTCGCGCCAATTATTAGGCTTAGGGGACCGTGAAAAAACTGCAGGTTTTAATTATTTTATATATATATATACACACACACACACACATGAAAATTTAACATAACATCACCATACATTCTTTAAAAATGTGTTTAAAGGGGTTATCCCATAACTTATGTAAAAAAAAAAAATCAGACATTATATAGTACATGACAATCTCTTTCTAACAAAGCTAGAACCAGCCCTGACCTCACATGGATCCAGAGATCTCCACATTCATTGCTTTGCTAGATTTATATCAAACTGACCACTCAAGGGGAGTGTCTGTTCTGGCTGCAGCTCAGGGGGCGTGTCCATGCTCTCCCTATCACAGCTCAGGAGGTGTGTCCATGCTCTCCCTATCACAGCTCAGGAGGCGTGTCCATGCTCTCCCTAACACAGCTCAGGAGAGATAAATGATGAAACTGAGCATGTGCGGCCATCTCAGTGAGCAGGACAAAGAAATAAGAAAAAAACAAACAGCAGGTCGCGCTATTCAGACACATTTTATTGAGTAACTCAGTGGCTAGGTTAAATTATTAATTACATACAATTACAAAAGTATTCAGATCCAGGTGCTGGTTTGAAAACTGTAGCATATTTCTTGTGGGACAACCCCTTTAATATAAAAACAAGACTTAAACAATAGGTAATTTTCTGATGACACACTTCCTTTAAAAGGGTTTCCCATGGATCATTTGCATACTCACAGTCTTAAATGCTTGTAATAGCTGTTTTAAAAGTAGTTAGCAGTAGTCATAGCACAAAAAATATTATTTTTATTTAAAAAAATCCTTCCATGTGTGCTGCTGATCTGTGCTGCTGGGGGCAGTCTCTGAGCAAATAGAAGGACAACCCCTTTAAGTGGAAGAAAAATATATTGATTCTGTACATGGGAATATATTATTTTTCCTATATGGCTCTTTACCAACAAGTTAGGTTATGTACAAATAGCTGGATACTTGGCAATATTCGGTTTGGGCATAAATACTCACCACTCCGAGGGTGAAATAATTATAGAAATAATCATTGCACTTGGCAGGAACCTGTTTGTGGGGGGACGGGGAATGAATCTTCATCTGCAAATATGAAAGGAAATAAATGAGAGCTTTTACAGGTAATTAAAGCAATAACATTCGTTTTACTAATTAATTCAGGGAAACAATTACTAGCCCACACAGAGCAGCCATGACGTCTGTGCAAAGCCCCCTCAGACATAGATGTCTCTCTTGCCTAGGAACATACATCGTCAAAAGTAATCAGACTCCTACACAGAGCACTTCTGCCATTAAAGAGCAGAATCAGCTGGAAACTGTCCTTCATTTAATGGAAAAGCAAGCGGCCATCAGATGAGGGTTGCCCTGCTCCCTACTTTCTGACCAATCTCATTAATACCGAGAACAATGCTGGAAGCAGAAGCTTCATGCTATTAGATACTAGACCCGTTGGAAATATTTTTACTGAAGATTAGAGGGCTGTTTCACCTTATGGATGCCCAAATTACAATGGAAATCTGCAAAGTAAAAAAGAGTGAATGACCCCCTAAGGTCTCTTGTGACTTAATGAGGGCAATATCATGTTAAAAAAATGTATACACAAAGTATAAAAAAAATAAAATCTGTCAGCAGATTTGTACCGATGACACTGGGTGACCTGTTACATGTGCACTTGGCAGCTAAAGGCATCTGTGTTGGTCCCATGTTCATATGTGCCCGCATTGCTGAGAAATATGATGTTTTAATATATACAAATGAGCCTCTAGGAGCAACGGGGGCGTTACTGTTACACCTAGAGGCTCAGATCTCTCTGTAATTGCCACACGTGTCAGGTCTGGGAGGAGATTCCTCAGGAGAACATCCGCCGCCTCATCAGGAGCATGCCCAGGCATTGTAGGGAGGTTATACAGGCACGTGGAGGCCACAGACACTACTGAGCCTCATTTCCTTGTTTTGAGGGATTTCCACTGAAGTTGGATCAGCCTGAAATTTGATTTTCCACTTTAATTTTGAGTATCATTCCAAATCCAAATATATAATGAAATATCATTTTTCTCAGCATTGCGGGCAAATATAAACATGGGACCAACACAGATGGCCTTTAACCCCCTAAGGACTTAGGATGTACCGGTACGCCATGTTTGCCGAGTCCATAAGGACCCAGGGCCTACTGGTACGTCCTAACTTTAAAATTACATTGCGGCGGGGGTTAATCGGAACAGGATGTCCACTGAAATCATTCAGCGGGCATCCTGTCAAAACGCCGCATCGGTGACCCGCATCGGTCCCCCCAGCCTCGGCGATCGCCACAAACCGCAGGTCAATTCAGACCTGCGGTTTGCGGTTTTACCTTATCCGGCGGGCGGCGGTGCCATCGGGTCCCCATGCGGCTGTAGGGGGTACCCGATGGCATGGGAGGCAGCGCGATGCCTTCCTTAGGCATCTGCGCTGCCTTCCGGTGACGAGCCTGTGAGATCCAGCCCTCTGGATCTCACAGGCTGAAAGCTGTATGAGTAATACACACAGGATTACTCATACAGTCAATGCATTCCAATACAGAAGTATTGGAATGCATTGTAAAAGGGATTAGACCCCCAAAAGTTGAAGTCTTTACTTTAAGTTGAAAAAATAAAGTAAAAAAAGTTGAAAAAAAATAGTTTCCCCCCCCAAAAAATTTAGTTTCAAGTAAAAAATAAACAAAAACGTAATTTTCCCCAAATAAAGTTAAAAAAATTGGTAAAAAATAGGGGGGGGGGGAGGAGTATACATATTAGGTATCGCCGCGTCCATATCGACCGGCTCTATAAATATATCACATGACCTAACCCCTCAGATGAACACCGTAAATTTTTTTAAATAAAAACTGTGCTAAATAAACCATTTTTGTCACCTTACATCACAGAAACTGAAAAAATTATGGCTCTGAGACTATGGAAACACTAAAACATGTTTTTTTGTTTCAAAAAAGAAATCAGTGTGTAAAACTTACATAAATAAAAAAAAAGTATACATATTAGGTATCGCTGCATCCGTGACAACCTGGTCTATAAAAATATCACATGATCTGACCTGTCAGATGAATGTTGTAAATAACAAAAAATAAAAACGGTGCCAAAACAGCTATTTCTTGTTACCTTGCCTCACAAAAAGTGTAATATAGAGCAACCAAAAATCATATGTACCCTAAAATACTACCAACAAAACTGCCACCCTATCCCATAGTTTCTAAAATGGGGTAACTTTTTTGGAGTTTCTACTCTAGGGGCGCATCAGGGGGGCTTCAAATGGGACATGGTGTCAAAAAAAACAGTCCAGCAAAATCTGCCTTCCAAAAACCGTATGGCATTCCTTTCCCTCTGCGCCCTGCCGTGTGCCCGTACAGCAGTTTACAGAAACACCCCATATGTGGTCGTAAACTACAGAATCAGGGCCATAAATATTGCATTTTGTTTGGCTGTTAACCCTTGCTTTGTTACTGGGAAAAATGGATTAAAATGGAAAACAATAAAGGAGTTCTGGGGGGAAACGGTGGGATTGTCACCTCAACAGTGTATCTTCCATTATATACCCTTGAATCAGAACGAGGAAATGGGTGCAGTAGTCACCAAAGGAGGGGTACATCTTATGTTGATGTCTGTGAAGAAAACTCTTTTGAGACATTGGTTGGAAGGAGTAGTGCCGTCTTGGGAGGAGGTATTGGGCACGATGAAGGCTGTCCTTTATCTGGAAAGACTTGAGGTGGAGCAAGATAAGGAACGTATGATTGAAAAGTTTGTTAAAAAATGGAGGTGCTTCATTGAGAAGCTGTTGTCACGGGGGGAAATTGAGGAGCTTATGTGCCCGTTCAAGCTGACCAAATGGTACTGGAAGCGCAACTTGCTAATAAGCTGGGGTTACTGGAGGCTTAAACGGAAGTGTGTGATAGGATAGGCTTTTCATGTACGGCATTCAAATCAGTGTTTTTGGGGTTGGGGGGATGGGGGGGGTTCAGGGAGGGGTTCAGGGATGGTGGGGGGGGGGGGGGGGGGGGGGTTGGGGAGGGGAGAAAAGTTAAAATGAGTGGAATGGAAAAATGTTGTGAGACGATCAATGTTTTTGCTTGTGCAATGTATCTTACTTCTTTTGACATTAACGTCTGTATGGTATGTATTGTCTGCACTTTTCCACTTTAATAACAGAAGTTTAAAAAAAAAAAAAAAAATGGAAAATTTGCCAAAAAAATTTAAATTCGGAAAATTTCATCTCCATTTGCCAATAACTCTTGTGGAACACCTAAAGGGTTAACGACGTTTGTAAAATCTGTTTTGAATACCTTGAGTGTGAAGTTTGTTAGATGGGGTCACTTTTATGTAGTATTCTACTCTAGGGTTGCATCAGGGGGGGCTTCAAATGGGACATGGTGTCAAAAAAAACAGTCCAGCAAAATCTGCCTTCCAAAAACCGTATGGCATTCCCTTCCCTTCTGCGCCCTGCCGTGTGCCTGTACAGCGGTTTACGACCACATATGGGGTGTTTCTGTAAACTACAGAATCAGTGCATAAATATTGAGTTTGGTTTGGCAGTTTAAACCTTGCTTTGTAAACTGGAACAAAATTAAAATGAGGAAAATCTGCCCAAAAAATGTGAAATTTTGAAAATTGCTCCTGGGCCGAATGGGGAGGGGTTCACTTGGTGCAGTGCTGCACGGCGGCTATTGTTGCTTTGGTGCTGTGCGGGTGGGTTGGTGGGGCCCAGTGCCAGGGTGGCTTTGCCAGACAGCGAGGGCGCTGTTTGACTGCTGGTTCGGTGCTATGGCATCGGTGGTCGCCGTGCAGCGCTTAACCAAATTTAGAATAGGATCCCATTTCAAAGAGGCAACCTCTGTTGTTGGTAAGTGGGCCTATGCTTTTTGATCAAAATGGATACTAATGCTCATGTACAGCATGCAGCATAGGGGTAGGTATACAATCAATTGCGCTGAGAGGCGATGTTAACTTATGTTGAGAAGCTGTTATTAGCTAAAAGCATACAGGGAGTGCAGAATTATCTAGGCATGTTGTATTTTTGAGGATTAATTTTATTAGTTGCAACAACCAACCATGTTCTCAATGAACCCAAAAAACTCATTAATATCAAAGCTGAATATTTTTGGAAGTAGTATTTTAGTTTGTTTTTAGTTTTAGCTATTTTAGGGGGATATCTGTGTGTGCAGTGACTATTACTGTGCATCATTAATTAGGCAACTTCACAAAAAACAAATATATACCCATTTCAATTATTTATTTTTACCAGTGAAACCAATATAACATCTCAACATTCACAAATATACATTTCTGACATTCAAAAACAAAACAAAAACAAATCAGTGACCAATATAGCCACCTTTCTTTGCAAGGACACTCAAAAGCTCGCCATCCATGGATCTGTCAGTGTTTTGATCTGTTCACCATCAACATTGCGTTGCAGCAGCAACCACAGCCTCCCAGACACTGTTCAGAGAGGTGTACTGTTTTCCCTCCTTGTAAATCTCACATTTGATGATGGACCCACAGGGTTCTCAATGGGGTTCAGCATCAGGCTGAACAAGGAGGCCATGTCATTAGATTTTCTTCTTTTATACCCTTTCTTGCCAGCCACGCTGTGGAGTACTTGGATGCGTGTGATGGAGCATTGTCCTGCATGAAAATCAATGTTTTTCTTGAAGGATGCAGACTTCTTCCTGTACCACTGCTTGAAGAAGGTGTCTTCCAGAACTGGCAGTAGGACTGGGAGTTGAGCTTGACTCCATCCTCAACCCGAAAAGGCCCCACAAGCTCATCTTTGATGATACCAGCACAAACCAGTACTCCACCTCCACCTTGCTGGCGTACTGAGTCGGACTGGAGCTCTTTGCCCTTTACCAATCCAGCCACAGGCCCATCAAGACTCACCTCTCATTTCATCAGTCCATAAAACCTTAGAAAAATCAGTCTTGAGATATTTCTTGCCAGTCTGACGTTTCAGCTTGTGTGTCTTGTTCAGTGGTGGTCGTCTTTCAGCCTTTCTTACCTTGGCCATGTCTCTGAGTATTGCACACCTTGTGCTTTTGGGCACTCCAGTGATGTTGCAGCTTTGAAATATGGCCAAACTGGTGGCAAGTGGCATCTTGGCAGCTGCACGCTTGACTTTTCTCAGTTCATGGGCAGTTATTTTGCGCCTTGGTTTTTCCACACGCTTCTTGCGACCCCTGTTGACTATTTTGAATGAAACGCTTGATTGTTCGATGATCACGCTTCAGAAGCTTTGCAATTTTAAGAGTGCTGCATCCCTCTGCAAGATATCTCACTATTTTGACTTTTCTGAGCCTGTCAAGTCCTTCTTTTGACCCATTTTGCCAAAGGAAAGGAAGTTGCCTAATAATTATGCACACCTAATATAGGGTGTTGATGTCATTAGACCACACCCCTTCTCATTACAGAGATGCACATCACCTAATATGCTTAATTGGTAGTAGGCTTTCGAGCCTATACAGCTTGGAGTAAGACCAACATGCATAAAGAGGATGATGTGGTCAAAATACTAAATTTGACTAATAATTCGGCACTCCCTGTAGTAATGAGGATGTGCGATCCAGTTCTTTTTCTTATATTTTTACATAGATTATTCCTTGATGCCAACAGGAAGTATCCCTGACTAATCCAATCAATCTAGGGTGCACACATTCTAAGTCCTTATTCAGATATGAGTGGATTTCAGTCACAGGAAAATGTGATATTTCTAGCATCATTTTTTTGATGTATGAAATCTGCTGTCCCAGTTCCCCAGTAAGTAACATCAATTTTACCCGAGTGAGTAGAATTCCAATTCAGAGGACTTACCTATGCTGTTTTGTAGAGAATTAGTTAAAATATGGAGAGTTTTCTCATGTTAGTTAGCGAGATTTAGAAGGTTTAGTCAATGTAAAGCTGGGGATTCTTTCTCTCAAGAATGTAGCTTCAACAGTGGTAGGGGAGAAGGCAGTAGGTGATAATCCTGTCACATTGTCTGAAATATGCATCAGGATAAGGGCTCATGCACACGACAGTATTTTGCGTTCAGTATACTGGCCGTTTTTGTAGGTTCAGTATGCGGTACATATACTGAACCATTCATTTCAATGGTTCAGCAAAAAATACTGAAGTGTCCTCGTGTGCATTCGTTTCAGTCTTTCCGTACAGTGAAAAGATAGGAAACATGTCCCTATTCTTGTCCGCAATCACGGTGCTTGGCCTCCATTCAGTCAATGGGTCCGCAAAAAAACGGAACACATACGGAAATGCATCCGTATGTCTTCCGTTTCCGTTCCGTTTTTTTTCTGAACCATCTATTGAAAATGTTATGCCCAGCCCAATTTCATCTATGTAATTACTGTATACTGTATATGCCATACGGAAAAACGGAACGGAAAAACGGAACAGAAACGGAAACACAACGGAAACAAAAAACGGAACAACGGATCCGTGAAAAACGGACCGCAAAACACTGAAAAAGCCATACGGTCGTGTGCATGAGGCCTAAGGCAGAGAGTGTGGAGAAAGTTTTCACTAGACTCCAGAAAAGTTGGGTGGATTTGGGCTTTGAGCATACCTTAGATATGCATGAGAAAGTCTTAAGTGCTGCCTTTGTTGATGGTCTTAAGGATCATCTTGAAAGGACTAGTATTAGCTAGGCCTGAGTGAAGTTCACTATAGCCCTCCATTTTGTTGAAGTTGAATTAAACAAAGGCCTAAGGCAGGCGCGGCTCCCTTTCAGTCCTCCCCACAAGAAGGGGAAGGAAGACTTTGTATATACTTACCCACTTCCTTGCCCGTGGGAGGAGCTACAAATGTTCAGCCCTTCAAGTGCAACACCCATAGGGAATTAACAATCCAGAATCAAATGCTGGATCCCTATTATCTATACAATCCTTAGGATCTGCTTCCATTGCCTCATAGCAAACATGTTCCATGATCTCTCATGGCTAAGGGATGTATCACATGTGTAGGAGTAGATAGTAATGCAGTTCCTACTCCTCGCACCAATTGTTCACCGCCTTAAAGGTGCACAAATTTAGATCCAACTATTCTGCTGCCTCTGGAGGGGGGGAGGGGAGGGAGTAGTAGTGCCTTCCCATCTCTAAAAATAAAAATTCAAATTCACATGACTGTCTCCAATTAATAACCACATTTTTGAAGTTCTGGTAGATAATTTCAAGTTCTTCGAAGATGGATCATCTCGGACAGGATATGCTGTTCCTACTTAATCTGATGTTGTCAAGAAAGAACCACTCCCTCCAGCAATGTTAGTGCAGGAGACAGAGCTGAAGACACTCTGAGGTTTGTAAGATGGCTGAGGGCAAGACTGCTAACATCAATATTAATCCAGGTATGCCTTCGGTATCACTCATTATTATGGTCTAATCTGGTGAAGCAGAGATTTTGTTTGATCTATAGGTAAGCCCATCAATAATGAATGCTGAGTGTATGAAAGATATTTGATGCCCTGATGCTGCCTAAGAAGGTAAAGGCTAAACTATTACCTGAAGTCTACGCTAAGTGGAAGTCTGTGTAATACGGGATGGCTTAGGGCCAGTGGACTTCCAAAAAGTTTGTCTTTTTCAGATACAGGCTACATAGGCTGAAAGGAAACATCAAAGGATAAAAGGTAGAAGTGATGATTCAGAATGGACTCTGGAGGGTTGGTAAGAAACTCTTCCTTCGGAGGGCACTCTACCTAAAGAGGATGGATTTAAGACATGTGCAAATCAAGAGAGAGAAGGTGTGATCGGGTTCTGTGGTGGATGGCTCCTGGGTTCAACAATGTTGCCACTAGGTCAGTTGAAGGTGAATGCTGTAATAATGATGGGAGAACTATGAGAGTTCCAGGAAGGCACATGCCAAGGTAATTGTAACGGATCTCCTGGCACCCCGACTGGGTACCTCCATTGATGGATGCTCCTAGTGCTTCCCGAGGACTCCAAGCACTCCGCTCGACACCGTAACCACCACAGGAACAAGGAACAGGAACAGCTCTTACAAGAGCTATGGGTTATAGCCATGGGAGTATACAGGGTATAGCAATCCCCACACACATGAGAATGTAAAACAGGAACTCTTTATTGACCACACAAGCATTGCCTTTTATACACATTTTCCAACAAGGGTACCACCCCCGTGGACCTGGTTGGGAACTGAGAACATAACATAGCAGCCAATCCTTGACAGTTTTACAGTTTAAACACAAAAACTATACATTCAACAAACACAATGGCATTGCGGTAGTGGTGAAACACGAGACGTGTGGAAAGTCCTAGAGCTACAGTTTTAAGATCTACATCAAGTCCTATTAACCACCACCACTGCTGTCAAATTGGAAGGAGAGACTGATTCGATCTACATGTCATATAGCAAACGAGTGCCAGGACTATAAGAGACATAATATTTTTGCATTTCGTATTGTTTGTTTCATATTGTACAAGTAGGAAATAACAGTCAAATGAAATTCCAACGGTGTTATATTATCAAGATGAGTCAGGAAAAACTAAGTTGACCTTTGCAGTATAGTGGACTGTAAGACAGATGACAGATAGGACACTTGGTTTTGGTCTGATAAGTACATCTGTGTGACTGGAACTGACCCAGTCTAGGGTAATTGTGTTTAAATATGACCACACCAACTGTGGATATTGGAGATGCACTAGTCTGAAGTGTTGGGAATATAAACCAGTGGAAACTACCTCCAGAGTCAGTAAAGGTGAAGGTTTGTAGCAAAGGATGACTGTCCTGAAGGGAACACCGCCAAACAGTTGTAAACATAATGAGTGTAATCCTCTGTTCCTGTCCATTAGAAATCCTATCTAACAGGATTCGGGTATATATGATCTCCTAGGTGATTTTAGAATGTTGGTAAGGGAAAAACCTCAAAGTTCAGTTGCATCTGTGGCTCCTACATCCTTTGACTCACATGTATACATGGATGCCATAGGAGTCTGTAGAAGAGTTTCTGACGAATTTAAAGCTAAAAGTCAGATAGCTGCAGGATTTGAGTCATTAATTCCTACGATTAGTAGTAATAAAAAAATAAAAAAAATAAAAAAAATAAATGTAGATTGGATTAACATCTCTATTGTCATCAACAAAGATTTGTGAATTACAACTGTGATGCTGCAAAGGGAATGGTGGAACAACTGAGCTCTTTTCCGGTAAGGAATCTACAGAACTGACTGGTCCTTCACAGCAGAAAAAGGAGTGGTCTACAAGATCGTTGCAAGTTCCTGCTGCATCTACATTCCGGACAACACTGCCCCTGATGGAAGGATCACCAAGGATCTGAAGAGACTGATGGACTTTATCAAATGAACTGATGGGAAAAATTCTGAAATTAATCACATCATGGCCAGAACAATGTTTTGGGAACTGGTTCAGTGACTACAATGCTTTTAGCATTTTGTTTTAACAGGCTGTTATATAGTTCTCCATTTTAGGAAAATTATTATTTTTTAAATGTTTAATACATCCATGCCCACACTATGTATATGTGCTGTGCCCCTGTAAAAGACAAAGATTATTCCATCCTGAAGTAAATAAAACCTTGTTGATGGTTGCGGGGTAAATAGGATAAGGTGAAGGCAAACCCGAAAGTGAGTTGAGGGGACCTGGTAAAGCAATAAGAAAAGTCCAGCTCTTCGCTGTTTAGGGCGTTGGGAGAGTACCTCACTTTGCCTGTTCACCTTTGGTCTATTTCCTGCAAAAGGAGGGATTTGTGAGAGATAGGTTTTATTTCTCTCTATATATGTACTGTATTACTCTTTTCTGTCTACAAGATTGCAGCAAACCAGATGGGTGAGCCTCATGTGCATTTCTTTGTCTTAAGGTCACTGGGGGAGGGGGAGTTAGGTTGCCATGTTGAATTTTTGAAATGAAACTCAAGGATAAAGTTGGCAAACTACACCCATTTTGTCAAAGAGCCAATAGTCTTTTCTTAAGGAACACCCCTTTTGTGATGTCATGTCTGCTATTTAAGTGAATGTAACTTGAATAAAGGTCTTGCTCAGGGGGATGAGAAGATGCTTTCATGAAACCAACTTGTGTGCCGGGTCTCATTATAAAAGCAGTATGGTGCGCTCATACTTCTAATTGATTTGGCACCACACAAAGAATAAGAGAATCGCATGAATTGCGATAACAATTTGGCGTCCCTGGGTGGGCAAACAGTCCCGACACGCCGATATTAAAGAACTGGAAAACGCCTGACACCATGTCCTGCCGCCCCACCCCCCCTCCTGACAGCAGCAACCTCCTGGAGGGGCCCAGCCTCGCGGGGACCAGGTAACTGGAAAAAGGGGAGAACTTTGGGGCCAATTTTTATTTTTATTTTTTATTTTATTTTATTCACCTGTCCGGTGTCTTCTGCCCCCCTAGCTCCAGCCGGACCACCACCTTCGGTGTGCAGCCCCTTGGGGAGGGACACTACACCGGAACAGAGGGGACTTGCGTTTGACGGCCGTGGTGATCCGAACGCTGGTGGGAAACAGAGGTTGTAACCTCTGGTCATCCTTTGCTTCTGGAGAACGGAATGGAGCAGGGGGCATGGGGGACCCGCTGGTCTCCCGTCTCCTAGGTGGGAGTACAGGCAGTCTTTAGGACTGCCTGAAACTCCCGCTAGAAAAAAAAGGAAAACAAAAAAAGAACAAAAACCAGCAGACCTGCAACGCAGGGAGGTCTGCCTCCTACAGACACTGAGCTAAAAGTGATTTAGCTTAGTCCCTGTAGGAAGGGTATAGCTGAAGGGGAGGAGCTTACACTTTTTGTACTTAGTTTCCGCCTCCTAGCGGCAACAGCTATACCCATGGTCAAGCCTGTCCCCCCCAATGATACAGATCAGAAAGAACTATAAATTAATTTAGAAAAATGTTTTTTTAAACTTTTTGCACACATTGAGTCTTTTTTTAACCAGCTGTGCTTCAATATTTCTGTGTTCAGCAGTTCATCGGGATGGGGGTAGAGCAGGGACCTGTCAAAGCCAGGACCAGGGCCCAGCAAATTTACTAACATTTACGCCTGGAAACAAGTGTAAATATTGGCGAAAAACTACTCCAGCCAGGGGCAGTGCAGGGCGTAAAAAGCCAGTCTTAGTAAATCACCCACCCCCGGTGGTGTCTTTAATAAAACTAGGAAATAAAATTGTTCAAGAAAAAAAAACAGCTAAAATTATTTTGGTCGCCCCAAAAAATAAAAAAGTTAGGGACATTAAACCACTAACACTTCTAAATGGTCTAGACCAGGGGTCAGCAGCCTCCAGCACGCCAGCTGTTATATAACTACAACTCCCAGCATGCTTCATTTGTTTCTACAGGAGTTTTGCAAAAAGACAGACAAGCAAAGTGTACATGGTGAGAGCCGCAGTTTGACCATGGATGGACTGCGGGAGGTTGCAGATCCCACACACCATCATAACCTGGGCCGCCAGAAACATTGATTTAGGTTCCTCAGGGTCTGAACTGCTGTACAGGGCTACCACAGAGGATTTTCAGAGTTGGTCGAGGGTCACTCGGTTCTATTGCTCCTATTAACCTTTTGGGTGTACCATAGTACATCGGAAGATAGTCATTCTCACTAAAGTCCCAGGAATCACATCAGTTTAATTTATCATCACTATTCATTTAACCCTTTAGTGACCACACACATTTTATTTTTTTAAATTGCTTTTCAAGAGCTATAACTTTTTTGTTTTTTCATCAATGTACTTGTATGAGGTCTTATTTTTTGCAGGACAAGTTATAATGCACCATTTTAAGTACATGTAATGATTGATTAAAGCAAGCTGTTTAGCTAAAACCCCCTTTGTTTACGTCAGTAAAAAAAGGCGTATTAGTGGTCACTAAGGGGTTAATAACTCTATGACACCCAATGCCCAGTATAGCTTCCAGCTGTAGTTCTATTAGAACCAGTTTCTGAGTTGGCAGCTGAAGAATCATTTTTCATATTATGGAATGAGAACTAATTGACCTGCCCAAAAATTCCCAGCACTTATTCAGACAGTGTGAATTACTGCAACACGCAAACGGTCAGGGCAGGTATGAAATCTGCAATTAACATAATATTAATGAGATATGTTTTATCATACCTGCTCCATCCTACGTCAGCCTAAATAAATGTATCATTAACAAGAAGCTGTTTTTCTGAATCACAATCCCTGATCACACTGGTTCATACAGATCCTTCACTCAAGAAAACCAAGACACAGACGCTGGGGATTATACTAAAAGCACTGCCCCACATGCAGCCAAATGCAGGCGGTATGCTTATTAAATAAAGTGCTTACTGATTGTCGGTAATGGCTGTGCGGTTTGTAAATAACCAGACTGTGCTGTGGGCCAGTACCGCATGGTCGTATGGCCTGCAGCTCTCTCTAATTAAACTAATATAGACTGCACTGTTTAGGCAATCTGCACCGTTAATGGCCACACGTTACCTTCTATACTGGGCAGCCGTTATCAATGCAGACCGACTAAACAGTACGGCCTTCATTAGTTTAATTAGAGCCCAATGTGGCCTGTATGGTAGCATCGCAACACGACGTGTGGCTGTAACCTCAGTACTCTACATAATTCACAAACAACCTGCACTGCAACGGCTGCTATGTGGGCAACCTGAAAGTTCAGAAAGTGAATGGTCTAGTTAATTTAAAGGGAACCTGTCAAGTTCAACATGGTGTCTGAGCGGCAGGCAGCGTGTTATACAGCAGTAGAAGCTGAGCAGATTGATATAACATTTTTGTGGGAAAAGATTCAGCAAAACTTTTATTTTTCCATTGAAATTCCTGCTCATTCTGAGCTTTGAAGTCAAGGAGACAGCTGTCAATAACGGATAGGACCATCTTTTAATAACTGTTCATACAGAGATACACGTAGCTGTCAATCATTGATAGGGCTGCCTCCTGGACTTCAAAGCCCAGAAAGAGCATTTAAATGAACGAAATACAAGCTTTACTGCTCAGCTCCTCCTGCTCTGTAACATGCTGCCCTGCAGCTCAAACACCATGTTCAACATGACAGGTTCCCTTTAAGTACCTTGCAGACAACACCAGTAGATCCAATTAAAATGAATCAATAATGTTAGTAGGTCACAAGGCAATACAACACCGTGGGTAGATGGGGTTTCGCATGTTCAGGCCATGACAATGGTGCAAACCAAAAGCCACGAGTTGGCGTGATTTGCAAATGTACTGAGTACTAATTGGTTGGAGACTGTTATACTGTCCATTAACAATCACCAGTCAGTTAACACTTAATTCATTCGCAAACCATTGGCCACACCACGGCACGGTCATGCAGTGGGCACCAGGTGTGACTCCACTCTTAAGTGTCATGCAATTGTAGGGGCTTCACCCTTACTGTCAAAAAGAGTAAAAGATTACCATATAACACAGTGGTGAAGCTTGGCCAACGTCATCATATACATAATTAGCCACAAGTAATTTCACCATGCAAGAGTCGGGCAAAGTAGAAGGTTTATTACATGTGTCCATGTTTTGCCTACTTACTTTATCCTCAGACTTGTAGAAGACTTTGTGTGGTGCACCAAGTGTGCTCAAGACATCTTGACTGGAATCTCCAAAATATACACAGCGCTCAGATGTCCGCGTCTTTGCTTCAGCCATCACTCCCGGACCACAACCTATGAAAACAAGGGAAAAAGACTTAGTGTCAGCAAAATGTTCTCATGTAAGGGTTATTCCCATCTCAAAAAGTGACAGCAAATCGCTAAGATATGCAACACTTCATGACTGGTAGGGGTTAGATTTTTGGTCTGGCCTTTCCTTGCACCACAGCGGCCTGGCCACAAGGCTGTGCAGGGAAAACCAATAAAGTACTGAATCAGTGCTATGGTCTAGTCATTTTCAGGATCATGAGGGGTCCCATAAAGTAATGGCTCATCCTAGCGAAACTGCCATCATTTTACAAGATGGGAATAACACTTTAAAGACCCTTTAAAAGACATTAGGTCAGACCTTTTTAAAGCTATGATTTATGTTTATAGCCCCTGACACCAATATTAAAGGGGTTCTGCAGTTTGTTTAAACTGATGATCTATCCTCTGGATAGATCATCAGCATCTGATCGGCGGGGGTCCGGCACCCGGGACCGCTGCCGATCAGCTGTTTGAGAAGGCAGCGGCGCTCCAGCAGTGCCGCGGCCTTCTCACTGTTTATCGCCGGTCAGATGCTGATGATCCATCCAGAGGATAGATCATCAGTTTAAACAAACTGCAGAACCCCTTTAACATATTACGCTGTCCAATTTGATGAAATTTCTATGATAATGTACAAATTATTGAGATGTTAAAAAAATATGTATTTTTGTCTTTCCATGTAAACATTATGGTGCCACTACATAGCAACATGTCGCGCGGTATTTAATATATGTCAATGGTGTCACAGCATGACGCGTCACATAAAATCCAACACTACTGGATTTTGTGTTGCATGTTACGTGCGACTTTTACTCCATTGACTTCAATGAAACACGTGACTCACCTGTAATATGGCTGTGACTTGGCTTCACACGACAAGTCACGCATATTTTTGTGTTGCACAACTCATCGCCATGTAGCTGTACCCTAAATTATGAAGTGCAGATATCATGTGGTCAAAGCACAGATCAGAGTGAGAGCAATGGAGGACTGTTAAAGGGGTTGCCCGAGTTATGATAAAAAATAATATAGCACTGAAAATCTGATGGGCAGCAATATATAACTAAGCTAAGCAAGTTTTATGAAAAAAAAAAAATATATATATATATATATTTCCTCATTTCCCTGGTTCTTTTCTTCTGGCCCTTTGTTTACATGCAATAAAAACAATCTCTGCCCCTCAGGGAGTGAATACAAGAGCTGCCCTGAGTGACATGTCTGCCTGCTGGGAGACTCTGCAGCATGTTGTATGTGTAGGACCACAAGTCCCAGCTGTATAATGACACTGCTAATACACACAGGATCTTCCCCCTACCTTCTTGTGCAATGCTCTCTCTAGTCTGTCAGATCCTGTGCCCAGAATGGTCACTGCTGCAGCTAGCCAGTATGTGCAGCTGAAGGGGTTAAGAATCTTAGGAGAGAGAGAGCAGACGGCAGTGAAGGGGGCGTGGCCAGCACGGTCTTGTTTACAGGCTTGTAAACGAACCTTATCAGAGCAGGGAGAGAAGCTGACATCACAGGTCATGTGACCCTCAGTGAAATCTGAGAAACCAGCCACTGGAGATAAAGTGAGTTAATTGGAAAGCTGTTACATTTGCCTAGTTAGAAACATAGAAAGAACAAAAAAATAACTCGGATAACCCCTTTAACAGAAATGTTATTGGCCCCATTACCTAATGGCCAGTATTGGTTAAAATCCTATCATTAGGATGCCTATTAGTCCAAAAAATGGCAGAAAAAAATTCCACCATTTTCTTTGATTTCACATATGCTTTTATGGTAGATTTTGTGGCTTTTTTTTTTTTACAAAACAGTGTGTTTTAGCGCATGCCACTTTTTTGCAAGCCATGCATTTTGAAAGGAAACTATGTAACCCCCTCTGATGCCACAATGGGTGTCTATGGCATAAAAATACAAAAAAATATATAATAATAAAAAATAAAAAAAAGAGGCAAAACACCAAAGCCAAACCATTTTGCGACATAAAAAAACACTGAAAAAATAGACCCAAAAAGTAAAATAAAAAAATGTTAAATGCATGTTACTGCATTTCAATAAATTCCTATAGCCTTACAGCTAACATCTGGAGGCGGTAAAACACTGGTAAAAATGCCTGTGTGAGAAACCAGCCTTATGGTGAAGTCTAATACCATCAAGTGTATGACTAAGGCCTCACGCAAAATACGGATACCTTCCGACTGCATTCCATACTTGTGTCACTCCCATCGATAGAAAGGGCTATTCTTGTTTGCAATATTGACAAGAATAGGGCATGTTCTATCATTTGAAGTATGAAAAATGGATCAGTGAAAAATATGGTCGTGTGCATGAGGCCTTAGGGTACGGCTACACGGCAACACTAGTTGTACAAGAGGTGATCCCATAGAAATGAATGAGTTCGCCGATCAAGTCACAAGAAATCAAACACTGCTGGATTTCTTGCGACAGGCATGGTGAGCCAATTCATTTCTATGGGATCACCGCTAGTCAGCTGTCGCGCAAACAGTGTTGCCGTGCAATCGAACCCTTATTCTTACGATGATTTCTTTCACACACAATAGCAGTCTATATATGTACTACTTTAAACTGTATACCGGAACAGAAGTAAAGATAGATGTCCCTGTGCTAGACCACAATGGAAGTTTGAGTTTTTCTTTAAAATAACGTATATAAAGATTTTTTGAGGTGCCTGTATATACAACAGAAGTTCATACAACCTGAAATACCTGTGCTGATGAGACGGAGCCTCAGTCCTAAAGGTCCAGATGCATCACGCAAAACGTCAACACTTTCTGCATACACGTTGCCCAGATAGCAGCTCAGAGGCATAGGAGGAGCTCTACCAGGACAGAAAACCAGGATGTAACATGGCATAACATCGGGTGAAACAAAGAAGAAAGGCTGTAAAAGTTTAAACCACTTTCTCACTTTGTATCTTGGAGGCTGTTACCGCTGTAGATGTACATGCGCTTCACCATGGCTCCATGTGGTATCTGAATCGATGCCAACCCATGGGCAAAATTAGGCTTTAAAGCAAAGAAAATAATAAGCCTTTATTATTAATGAATACAATCACCAAATAAACACATGGTGTCATACTACATGAATATTATTTAGATTCATATTTTATTTATCGCGCTTATATAGCACTGACATATTCGGCAGCGCTTAACAGACATTAGCATCAAGCTGTCCCCAATGGGGCTCACAATCTAAGTTAGTTCTTGCTCTTATAGTCATATATCAATTATAAAGGGGTTATACAACCCATAAAAATGCCGCCCCATACGCCCGGGCCTCTCACACAGGTTGTACTTACCTTGCTCCCCGGCACCCGCTCCTGGTCCCCGCTGCATCTCCCCGTTGCGCGGATGAAAACATCCGGTATCAGAGGGAGGGGAGGAAGCCAAAAACAGGCCACGACAGGTATGAGCCTCCATAACATTGCGGGTGACATGCAGCGGCGGCTGTGCAGGCGTCAGAAGCAACGCGGGTGCCAGGGAGCAAGTGAAGTACAACCTGTGCGAGAGACCCGGGCGTATGGGGAGGCATTTTTAAGGGGTTGTCCCATTACAAGTATCCCATATCCACAGTGTCTGAATGGCAGGGGTCTGACCACTGTGGCCCCTGCCGTCACTAGAACAGGGGCCTGTGTTCCTCCATTTAAATGAAGCGGCAGACAAGCATGCAAGCTGCCACTCCATTCATCTCTATGAGTCTGGCAGAAATAGCAAAGTACAAGGGAAGAGATGAATAAAGTGGTAGCACACATGTATGTCCGCTGCTCCATTCAAACAGGAAACTCGTTCTAGTGATTGGGGAGGCCCCAGTGATCACATCTCCGCCAATCAGACACGCTATCACCTATCCTGTGGATAGGGGATCCAATGTTATCTAATGGACAACCCCATTAATGTGTTAGAAATAATGATATAGATACATGGGTGAAGAGCAGTGATGGCCAGTTCGCATTGTTCGCCCGCGAACAAATGCGGGCTGCCATCTTTTCTCACGGTCCGGCGAGGCGCAGGTTAGTCCTTACCTGTGCCTGTGCGCAAGCCGGTCTGAAAACAAGTGCGGTCAGCGGGAACAGGCAGTTACGAGAACAGCCTGATGAAGGCCCCCGGTGGCTGTTCTCGGAACTGCCTGCTCCCGGTGATCGAATTTGATTTCAGACCGGCTTGCGCACAGGCACAGGTAAGGACTAACCTGCGCCTCGCCGGACTTGTGAGAAAAGATGGCATCCTGCATGTGTTCGCGGGCGAACAATGCGAACTGGCCATCACTGGTGAAGAGGACGCCAGATGTCTTACCTCATATTTGGGGGCTTCTGTCCAAGAATCCAGTTGAAAAGAGAAAGATAAACCGCGGAAGTTGAGGTGGAACAGTTGCTCAGCTGAGTTGTATACTGCAATAAACAAAGGCATAGATTACTTTGGTCTTACCCCAGGTAGACTAAAGCTATTATAATCATGGCTCCAAGCTGCTCATAGAGGAGCTAGGAGGTGTTTTTACCTCCTGGATGTGTTGCTCCGAATGACTGATCTATCTGCTCTATAGTGGGAGCTATGGCCTGCGAGTTGAAGTGAACTCCACTGGAACAATAAAAACAGGCGTAATTAGTGGAAATACATAAATATCAAATGTGTGAACAGAGGGGGTTTATAAAAGGGGCAAAGAAGCAAATACAGTAATTTCCCTTCAATCAGCAAATTATAGTCTGGAAATCCTGCTAATCCAGCATGAGACTAAAATAGTCCTTGGCAGGTTTAAAGAGTTTGTCCAGGAATGTGATATTGATTACCTGCCGTCAGAATAGGTCATCAATATCAGATCGGTGGGGATCCAACTCCTGGCACCCGCACCGATCAGTTGTTTGAAGAGGTGGCTGTGCTCTCCGGAGGGCTGCGGTCTCTTTACAGCTCACCAAGTGCAGCGCCGTACACTGTACAGTGATTGTGTTTGGTATTGTATTCACTTGAATGGGACGGAGCTGTGCACAGGCCACGTGACCGATGGATGGGGACATCGTCACTTGCCTAGGAACAGGCCTAAAGCCTCATGCACACATGAGGCTTAAGAGCGCAGGGAGAACTGCACCCTCTTCCAACAGATGATTGTCGTGGGTCCCAGTAGTCTGGGACAATCTAAGAATAACATCCTCCTTAATCCAAACCTCTCGCTCCCGTCTCCAAGACTTCCCTTGAGCTGCACCACAGCTTTAAAGAGGTTAAAGGATAATTCATCAATATCAGATCGATGGGGGTCCGGCACCCCGATGATCAGCTAGAGGCCACTGTGTTACAGTGAGCACTTCAACCTCTTTCTTGGCCAGAGACATCATGTTCACTGGTCACATATTCTAGTCACAGCTTAGTTACATTCAAGTGAATGAGCCTGAGCTGCAATACCAAGTACAGCCACTATACAATGTATGGCACTGTGCTTGGTAAGCAGTAAGCAACGCCTCCTCTCTAAACAGCTGATCAGCAGGAGTGCAAGGACTTGGACCTCCACTGATCTGGTATTAATGACCTATCCTAAGGATAGGCTATCAATATTAAATTCTCAGTCAACCCCTTTAAGCGTGCCCTAAAAGCAAATCTCTTTAGGGTGGTCTATCACATTCACTGATCTAATACTTCTCCACTCACCCTCCTTCAACATTATTCCTCAGAACCTGATCCCTTCATCCAACAGTATCTGACAGACACCATGCCCTCAGAAGCACTACATAAACGGGCCGGTGGCTGACGCATGCAGCTCATAATGTACTAAGCTATTCAGTGCCTTTTGTGCCTCCCCTACTTCCTCACAGATTGCAAGCTCTTGTGAGCAGGGCACTCACTCCTCATGTCTGAACTGCTGATTAGTTTATTACTTTGTAATGTCTAATTAAAAAATATTATTACTCACCAGTATTTTAATTTTACTTTTGACAAATCATAAACTTCTATCACCTGAAATAGGAGATAAACATTTGAGATGTCAGTGTGATCCGACTCTGGACGCCTCTACCCGTCTGTAATGGATACGTACAAGTCTCTCACCTTTAGCCTTTGATTATAAGCATCAAACAGCAGTTTGATCCCGTCCTGAGTCAGGCTGAGGATGAGGTCATGATTCAGTGGACACTGGAAGATACAGCAGGTTCATCAGAGCAAACAACCCCAATCATAGAACTCATTGGGACCATATCTAGAGGATAACCCATCAGACTGCCAAACAGAATGATCACTCAGCCTTTGTATGATTCAAGCCTTCTGAAGGACACATACGACAAGCAACTGTGCAAAACATTTTCATGCAAAACATTTTCATGCAGTCTTATATACTAATATGACAAAACTATTGTTTAAAGATTACCCATTATTTCAAAAGACTCTTCAGAATAAGCGGCCATATGTGTATACATGAGTGATAGCACTACATCTGACCATTATATTACCTGGCATTTGCAGCAGTTTTTCCCTCTGCGGCTTGATCTGTAATTTCCAGGTGTCTCTAACCTGATTGGTGGAGACTAGATGCTCAACATGTCTGCCCAAAGAATACACACAGAGACAGCAGATTCTGCTTCATTTCTCTCACTCACTCAGAATCAGCATACTGGGCATTACAGAGAAGTGCTGAGCAGTATAGATGTGAATAAAGCACTTGTGGCGACATATAATACTTACTATTAGCTATTAAATCATACCTGCGTCTCTCTGTCTCACTCAGCAGCTCACTGCTCCCCACCCCCTCCCCAGACTTCTATGAGATGATGTAGTTTGATCCTTCAGTGAGCAGGCAGCCTGTCTTAGACCCCATTTAAGGTGCCTTCACATACGGCAGATTTTGTGGCAGAAAATTCCACAACTGAAAATCAGTTCCATTCATTTGAATGGGGTAGCTAGAACATAGATTTCTGCAAGCCCCATTATGGTGAATGGAACAGATTTTTAGTCGCTGAATTTTCTGCCACGTATGAAGGCACCCTTATACTGCTTGATGTTCGGGCAGATTATTACTAACAAGCATTTGTATGGGCTCTCAGTAGCGATAATCTGCCAGTGTAAAGGTGCAGCTGATTACCCGAAAAAGCGCAAAATGCTTGTTCATCAGATAATAGGATTGTTGATGCGTTCACCTAAATCGTCTTTTGCCGGCAGTAGATCGTGCTACATCAACTCTGCTGCCAGCAAACAATGATTTTGTAAGGGGACAAGTGATGCATTAGCAATCACTCCTACCCCTGTGGAGGAGATCGCTGCATGTAAAATCAAATCAATATGCTCAAGGAAGCGTCCACACCAGAATCCGCATATATCTTAAAGGGTACATAAACCTTTGGGAGAAAGCACGATCATGCAGCAACACTTCTCAGAGTGCTCTGCTCTGTCAGTTTTTATAAGCTCTGTTCAGCCTGTGGTGTACGGATCCTATATACTTTATGTGGTTCCGTGCTCTACGTGCTGAACAGAGTGGATGAAAGCCGACAGTGCAGAGCGCTCTGCTACATGATCATGCTTTCTCCTAAAGGTTTAGGTCCACTTTAACATGCAATGTGGAGCGTGCACGCTACTGCGTATGCCCGGTTACCGGACATGCATCGCACGGACACGTCTAAGGCTTGGGTTCATACTGCCCGGGACTCTGCCCCTGGCTCAATTACTGCCCTCCCATGGTTGGCGGGACTACCATGCCCTTTGCATTCACATGTCTTTTACGGCGCACCAGACCATTTTGATTCTGTCTTCCATAAACCGAATGGCGTCATTAATCGACCCTAAAGGCCCTTTATTGCCGATAACTGAACATCCCAACTTTCCCCCGGCACGGTCGACTGGACCCTTCCTTACGGGCACGCGAAGCCGCCCTCTCCGGTTCTGTCATGTCCTCTCAGGTTCTGCATTGAAGCCCCTATCTCATATACTGGACACTCCGACCCCCTCCGCCCGTGGCTTTTTTGAGTTCTTACAGCTTCGTTATTTCCACTCCTCTTTGGCCAAGACTCATAATTTATCCCGCAACCTAACGGACTTTGAAAAGATGTGTCTTTCCCCCTCTGCGGTCCTACGTCCTGTATCTTCTGTTTACAAGCTGCTTATACACCGGCGGTCCTTGTGCCCTCCCCCGTTTTGCCAGGCATGGGAATGTGACTTAGGGAGGCAGTATACCCCTGCTCAATGGAACAAATGTTTCTTGTTGTCTCACAAATCCACGATTTCTACCAAAGCTCAAGAAACGAGTTATAAAATTGTCTCTAGGTGGTACAGAGTGCCGGTGCTGCTCCACTGATGGTCCCCGACAGTATCGGATCGTTGCTGGAGATGTCTTACGGAGGAGGGCACAATGCTCCATGTCTGGTGGCAGTGTAGTGTGCTGCGCCCTTTCTGGGACTTTGTCCACAAAACGGTCACTGAGGTCACCATGCAGAACTCCCCAGAGACCTTTTTGCTGTTTGATAGCATTCTGAATGCCCCAGCTTATAAGAAATCTCTATTAAAATACATGATACAGGCGGCGAAAGCGGTGATCCCCAGACGCTGGAAATCCACCTCTCCCCCCTCCCCTGAGGAGTGGTTTGAGGAAATTGCTCTCTACCAGAGGTTGGAAGACCTTATCAGTGTAACACCCTCAGATGCGTCCCGGTTCGTGAAGACCTGGGGCCCCTGGGATGACTTTCGCTCTACATCCTTGTTTTGAGACACCAGGGTTGAGGCCCTCCTCGCTATGCTGTAGCCCCCCCCCCCCCGCTGTCTCGTTTGTTTGTCTCCTATGTCTATTGTCTTTTTTCTTTGTGTTCGTTTGGATGCCTGTAGTTATAGGATTATACATTTGCCTTTTTGTTCAGTCTATGTACTTGAAAATTATCTCTTATGCTTACTTTCTGTACTGCACCATTGGTATTATTCTTGTCGTTGACACTGTTCAATGCTGATTTGATTATTCTGGAAAAACCCTAATAAAACATTAATATACAAAATGTGGAGCGTGTCAATTTATGTTGTGGATATCGGCCACAGGTTCCTCCATTTGCAAGGCAGAGGATGAACTCTGCATCAAATTTGCAGAGTTTAGACACCATTTGTAGTGGCTTTTGGTCACATACGCTGCAGATTTTACACTGAAAAATACACATTTTTTCCGCTACACAAAGCCAAAGGGTGGTTTCAAAAGGTTTTGTTTTGTTTTGGGAAATTGGAAATTTATGATGCAATTATAACAGCTAAAGCTAGAAGTGAACCCATCAAGCATAAGAAAGTACTAACTGTACGTTTTTTTTTAATCCACATCTGGCTCTGGCTAACAAAAACTGCATAAAAAACTGACACAAAACTGCAGCATTTTTCCAAGAATTGCTGTGCGTTAAATCAACCTAAAATTGACATTGCCTCTTCCAATGCCGTCTTCAGCCAGAGCCCTGCTGGATGTGCCCACATCTCTCCATATCACCACAGCCAGCATTGTTGGCTGATCAGGAAAATGATGCCTGCTGATGATCTCTCGCCTGGTTGCCTATTTGAAGGGGTTCTCCAGTAATGCTATAAAATGGACTCCAGCAACCCATCCTAGAATATGACTAGAATGGGTTGCCTCCACTTGTAGAGTTGGTTAATAGGGGGTGAGGGGACACGGGGCTTCAGTACACTGTACTCTAGTGCTGCATTCACTTTGCAGTCAGGTGTCACGGCCACGGTTTTGGCCGTGACTCCTTGGGAGCCGCATACAGTTGGCCGCGGTTTGGGTTGTAGTTTCAACCGCAGCTTGAGGCATTATGTTGTTAGCCTCAAGTGCGGTTGCCGCGGACAACAGCTTTGTGTGCGGTTCCCTTGGAGTTGTGTGCGTGTTTGTATGCACTCTGTGTTGTGTGGTGTGCACTTACATGTTCCCCTCACTGTGGTTGCCCGTGGCAACGTTTAGTCGTTGTGTACATGTGGTGGCAGTGTCCCGGCCTTCGGGCTGACTCCCAGGACATGAGTGCCACCCATGTCGTTGCCTGCGGCAACAGCCACAGTGTGTCTCGTGTTTTGGACACTTCTCCTTTAAGTGTGTGTTTCCCTTCCCTGGCTTGGAAGGGTTAACTTCCTTCCTAGTGTGTGTGTGCACTGGGTGTGTCCGATTGTGGGTGTGGCTGCATGGGCTATAAAGCCTCAGTTTAGACCTGATGTCTGAGGGGTACTCCAGCCTTGTTGTAAGCTGGAGGAACTCTCCTGGTCACATTTCCATCTGCCAGTGAGGGCCACCCTTGTGGTCATAAATTGTGATTCTCTATGTTTATGAGGTTGTGTGTTTACTTCATGTATGGTGTTTGGTAGATGTTTGTTTGGTCGTTTCTTATTGCAGCATATGGTTTCCTGTGATGTGTGTGGTGTGCTCTGTCTTTGGTGTTTGTGGACAGCAGCACTTGGGTTCCAGGTTGTGTGTCTGTGGCAGGTAAGTGTGGTACTAGGCTCACTTACCTGTCACTGCCATATGTCTGTTTATGTTTCCTTGTCTGTGTTGCTTGGCCACTTTAGACTCCTGTTCCTCCGTGTCCAGGAGGAACGGGCTGTCTACCCAGCTCCTAGTTTAGGGCCATCTTGAGGGCTAGCAGGGACTTCAAGGTTCCGGAGCATGAGCCCTCCTACCATCAAGGTCGGCTCATGTAGCTAGGAGTCAGGGTCAGGTTAGGGATGCGATTAGGAGGTCACCTGCTCCCTATCCTGTTGGCCTGGTCGAGCAGCGACCACTCCATCTGCTGATACCGCACGGCTGAGGGTTTTCCCCATCCTCAGCCGTGACATCAGGCTGGTCAGCCATGACAGCATATCTATTATACCTGCCGAGTTCCTGCTCTACAACAGATAGTAACGGAGGGATTGTGTATGAGATATGCGGCCAAGCTGTGTAGCCTGAAAGCAAAGCTCAGCAATGTGAAGTGAATACAGCAGCGGTGCCAGACTGCAGTGTAGAGGGGCCTGGCCCACCCCTCATTCCCCTAAGCAGCTCTACAAGTGGAGACAACCCATTCTAGAATGGTTTGCTGGAGGCCATTTTTATATTGTTCCTGGAAATTCCCTTTCAAGTGTAATCAGCCAGTCATTCCTTATCTGCAGATATTAGTATGAATCTTTGCCTGGCTCCTGTGTGTTCTGACCTGATCCTGACTCCTGTTTTGACCATTACCTTGTTCCTGAATATCACTCCTGTCTCGCCGTTGGGATTATTCGTCTGGTACTGGTTGTTTTACTCCTGATTCTGATCCTGAACTCTGTTCCTAACTACACAACTACTTTATGAACATTATTGCCTATAATCTCTGACTATTCTGGAGGCCACGAACTCAGAATCCAACCAGAATTCATCTCAGGAGTTATGGGAGATTCTTTAGAATCCACACTTCAGTCCAGCCAGTGCCACACCGACTATGGCTTAGATGGTCCACCTCTCCAGGGTGAAGAACAACAGGTTTTTATCAATGGCAGCTGACTGTGACGTGCTTCAAATCAGAGAAACCTACCTGCTCGCTATACAGGTTCTGCACATTCCGGATGGTCCTGCAATGCTTCTGGAGGATTGCTACTGCCTGAGCCAGGGGCATTCCTATAAAGGAAAGGTGATATTAGTATCTGTCCTGGTTTAGGTCAACATTAAAGACCACTCAAATATGCACTTCTACTAAGATAAAGTAAATGACATAACAAAAGCAAAGATGTTAAGTTTCTCATATATAACATAAAAGGTGGGCGGCATAAAAAGACTGGTCCTATGTCAACTCATTCATGTGATTGACAACCCCAAAAACATTTCTGATGCAAATTATCTTTATGGTCGGATAATGGGTGCTTAACTATCAAGGATTTGCAAAAAAATGCAAAACTTGAATAATCTGGTAAAACAAGCAAGTGCAATAAACCAGAGCTCACTGACAGTCTACAACAGAAGAAGGAAGACCCTACCCTTACGAGGGCTTACATTCTATAAAAGAAGGAAAGAAACAGCAGGTGAGGACAGAAGCTGCTTATTTCGTTGTGCGGTCAAGACGGGGTTATTGCAGGTTGCAAGCTTTTCATAAGATGTGTATTTTCAGGGTGCCTCTGAACGTGCAATGGTTAGCTAGTGAAAGGACTAGCAGAAAGGATAATTAATATATATATATATATATATATATATATATATATATATACTGCCTGTTCAAAAGAAAAGTCGTCACCTGGATTTAACTAAGCAAATAGTTATGAGCCTCCTATTGGATAATTACTGCACGGGCGATTATCTTTTAGCTGGCAACACGTTTTTTAACCCCAACTGGGGTTGCTTCTTTTTTAAATCAGATAATTTTTATTTGGTTTTTCAAAAAATCACGAAAAAGCAAAGGAAGACAGTCTGTACAGCATACATGCAACAGTTGATGACAAAAATACCATAGCATTACATGATCGGACAGATAGTTACTTACATAAGTATCACAAGTAACATAAACCATGGTACAAGAAGCACCTAAAATCACGTATTCTAGTTACAAAGTATATCTGGTACAGAACCACATTTCCCATGCAATAATTTATCAACAGTAAACCAACCCTCCCTACCCAACTAAAGCCCAGTACCCCCCCCCCCCCCCTTCCCTACCCGAGGGATGGAGCGGATCCAAACTCCAAGATTGGACATCTTATTAACATGTCAAAGGCACATCCATTGGTGTACACCTCCTGTCTGTGTATCAGACCTCTGCACACCCGACCTGCGTAGTACTACACACCTTCATACAGCATACATCCAGAGTAAAATAGGATAGAGGAGATAGAGAGCCTACATAAACCAATACTGCGCCTCTTCCTACCCCGTAGTCCAACTACGAGGAAAGGCTAAACCGGACACTGTAGCCTGCATTTCTCCCAGTTATCCCATATTTTGTCATACTTCCCAGCACAGTTTCTTTTAACATACACACTTTTCTCTAAGCGTGGGGTTGCTTCTTAAACAACCATGTCGAAAGACACATCTCGTAGTCGTGGAAAAGATGTTAGTCTGTTTGAGAAGAGTCAAATCATTGGCATGCATCAAGCAGAGAAAACATCTAAGGAGATTGCAGAAACTACTAAAATTGGGTTAATAACTGTCCAACGCATTATCAAAAACTGGAAAGAATAGTGGGGACCCATCGTATTCGAGGAAGAAATGTGGCGGGAAAAAAATCCTGAATGATCGTGATCGGCGATCACTTAAACGTTTGGTGAAATCAAATCGAAGAAAAACAACAGTAGAACTCAGGGCTATGTTTAATAGTGAAAGTAAGAGCATTTCCACAGGCACAATGCGAAGGGAACTCAAGGGATTGGGACTGAACAGCTGTGTAGCCGTAAGAAAACCACTAATCAATGAGGCAAACCATAAAAAAAAGGCTTCAATTTGCTGGGGAGCATAAAGATTGGACTCTGGAGCAATGGAAGAAGGTCATGTGGTCTGATGAGTCCAGATTTACCCTGTTCCAGAGTGATGGGCGCATCAGGGTAAGAAGAGAGGCAGATGAAGTGATGCACCCATCATGCCTAGTGCCTACTGTACAAGCCTGTGGGGGCAGTGCTATGATCTGGGGTTTCTGCAGTTGGTCAGGTCTAGGTTCAGCAACAGTATGTGCTCCAAGAATGAGGTCAGCTGACTACCTGAACATACTGAATGACCAGGTTATTCCATCAATGGATTTGTTCTTCCCTGATGGCACGAGCATAATCCAAGATGACAATGCCAGGATTCATCGGGCTCAAATTGTGAAAGAGTAGTTCAGGGAGCATGAGACATCATTTTCACACATGGATTGGCCACCACAGAGTCCAGACCTTAACCCCGTTGAGAATCTTTGGGATGTGCTGGAGAAGGCTTTGTGCAGCAGTCAGACTCTACCTTCATCAATGCAAGATCTTGGTGAAAAATTAATGCAACACTGGATGGAAATAAATCTTGTGACATTGCAGAAGCTTATCGAAACAATGCCACAGCGAATGCGTGCCGTAATCAAAGCTAAAGGCTTTTTTTTGGTGGCGACTTTTTTTTTGGACAGGCAGTGTATATACACAATGCATTAGGAAAGTCTTCAGGCTCTCACTTTTTTCAGACTTTGCTATGTTGCAGCCTTGTGCTGAAATCAAAAGAATTCAAGTTCTCTCCCCACAATCTGCACTCAGTACCCCATGATGAGAAAGTAAAAACAGAAATTTAGAATTCTTTGCTCATTTATTAAAAAGGAAAAACAAAAATTTTAGTATAGACTCTTTGACACTTGAAATTTATCTCTGGGGCCTCGCATTTCTCTTGATCATCTTTGAGATGTTTCTTCACCTTGACCTGGAGTCTACCTGTGGCAAATTCAGTTGATGACATGATTTGGAAAGACACAGACCTATCTATACAAGGTCTCACAGCTGATAATGCATATCAGAGCAAAAACCAAGCCATGAGGAAGAAAGAACTGCCTGTAGAGCTCAGAGACAGGATTGTGTGGAGGCACAGATCTGGAGAAGAGTACAAAAAACGTCTGCTCCACTGAAAGTTCCCAAGAGCTCAGTGGCCTTCATAATTCTTAAATAGAAGAAGTCTGGAACAGCCAGGACTCTTCCTAGAGCTGGTCACCAAACTAAGTAATCAGGGGAAAAGGACCTTGGAAAGGGAGGAGACCAAGAACCCAATGGTCACTCTGGGTGTGTTCCAAAGATCTTGTGTGCAGATGGGAGAAACTTCCAGAAGGTCAACCATCACTGCAGCACTCTACCAATCCGAGCTTTATGGCAGAGTGGTCAGAAAGAAGCCTATCCTAAGTAAAAGACACATAAAAGTTGCCTAAAGGCACCTAAAGGACTCTCAGACTGGGAGAAACAAGATCCTCTGGTCTGATGAAACCAAGATTAACCTTTTTGGCATCAATTCTAAGCTCAGAGGAAACCAGTCACTGCTCATCATCTGCCCAATACCACCCCTACAGTAAAGCATGGTGGTGGTAGCATTATGCTGTGGGAGTGTTTTTTAGTGGCTGGGACAGGGAGACTGGTCAGGGTTGAGGGAAAGCTGAATGGAGCAAAGCACAGAGATATTCTTAATGTAAACCGGTGGACCGCAGACTGGGTCGAAGGTTTACCTTCTAACAAGACAATGACACTAATCACACAGTCAAGACAATGCAGGAGTGGCTTAGGAACAACTCTGTGAATGTCCTTCAATAGTCCAGAGCCCTGACCTGAACCCAATCGAACATCTCTGGAGAGATCTGAAAATGGTTGTCCACCGACAGTCCCCATCCAACCTGACAGAGCTTGAGAGGATCTGCAGGGAAGAACGGCACAAAATTCCCAAATCCAGGTGTGCAAACCTTGTGGCATCACACCCAAGAAGACTGGAGGCTGTAATCGCTGCCACAGGGGCTTCAACTAAGTCCTGAGCAAAGGGTCTGAATACTTATGTCAATGCAAGATTTTAGGTTTTCCTTTTCAATAAATTAGCAAAGATTTCAAACATTCTGTTTTCACTGAGTGCAGAATGATGGGGAACAATTTATAAATTTATTTTGGCAAAAGGCTGCAACATACCAAAAGGTAGTAGGGAGAAGATTGGAAATTAGCAAATGTTGTGCCCATTCACAAGAAAGATAGTAGGGAGGAATCGGGCAACTATAGGCCAGTAAGCCTGACATCAATAGTGGGGAAATTAATGGAAACCATACTTAAGGAGAGGATTGTGGAACATCTAAAATCCCATGGATTGAAAGATGAAAAACAGCATGGGTTTACTTCAGGGAGATCATGTCAAACTAATCTTATTGATTTTTTTGATTGGGTGACTAAAATAATAGATGGAGGAGGTGCAGTAGACATCGCTTATCTAGACTTAAGTAAGGCTTTTGATACTGTCCCACATAGAAGGCTTATCAATAAAGTGCAGTCATTGGGCTTGGACTCCCATATTGTTGAATGGATTAGGCAGTGGCTGAGGGACAGGCAACAGAGGGTTGTAGTCAATGGAGTATATTCAGACCAAGGTCTTGTTACCAGTGGGGTACCTCAGGGATCTGTTCTGGGACCCATATTGTTTAATATCTTTGTCAGCGAAATTGCAGAAGGCCTCAATGGTAAGGTGTGTCTTTTTGCTGATGACACAAAGATTTGTAACAGGGTTGATGTTCCTGGAGGAATACACCAAATGGAAAATGACTTAGGAAAACTAGAGGAATGGTCAAAAATCTGGCAACTAAAATTTAATGTTGATAAGTGCAAGATAATGCACCTGGGACGTAAAAACCCAAGAGCAGAATATAAAATCAGTGATACAGTCCTAACCTTAGTATCTGAGGAAAGGGATTTAGGGATCATTATTTCAGAAGACTTAAAGGTAGGCAGACAATGTCATAGAGCTGCAGGAAATGCTAGCAGAATGCTTGGGTGTATAGGGAAAGGCATTACCAGTAGAAAGAGGGAGGCGCTCATGCCGCTCTACAGAGCACTAGTGAGACCTCATGTGGAGTATTGTGCTCAGTACTGGAGACCATATCTCCAGAAGGATGTTGATACTTTGGAGAGAGTTCAGAGAAGAGCTACTAAACTGGTACATGGATTGCAGGATAAAACTTACCAGGAAAGATTAAAGGACCTTAACATGTATAGCTTGGAAGAAAGAAGAGACAGAGGAGATATGATAGAAACTGCTAAATACATAAAGGGAATCAACAAGGTAAAAGAGGAAAGAATATTTAAAAGTAGAAAAACTTCTACAAGAGGACATAGTTTTAAATTAGAGGGGCAAAGGTTTAAAAGTAATATCAGGAAGTATTACTTTACTGAGAGAGTAGTGGATGCATGGAATAGCCTTCCTGCAGAAGTGGTAGCTGCAAATACAGTGGAGGAGTTTAAGCATGCATGGGATAGGCATAAGGCCATCCTTCATATAAGATAAAGCCAGGGGCTATCCATAGTATTCAGTATATTGGGCAGACTAGATGGGCCAAGTGGTTCTTATCTGCCGACACATTCTATGTTTCTAGGTGAAAAGGTGAAAGGGTCTGAAGACTTTCCAAATACAATATTATATATATATATATATATATATATATATATATATATATGCACTGGTATCAAAGGGAGAAGGCAAAGAGCGCTCGGCTTACAGAATTCAGTGTAAGAAGATTCAGTATTTCAGATAACGCATTATTACCAGGTGGAATTCCTTAGGTGCTGAAAACTTTCTCTACAATGGTGAAGTAAAAAAAAAAATAAAAGTTTGACAATGGCCGCTTCCAAAATGAGTCATCCCAGGATGTTTGTGGTGTCACAATGACACAGGAAATGGGAGTCCAGAGTCCTTATAAATCAGGTGACGGCATGTGCCAAAAACATTCAGAAACAAACATGATCAGGATGTTCCTGATATAATAATACATAACCCATACTTCTTATGTGTCACGTATGCCTTGCCATGTAAGACATATACGGTGAATGTCTTTTGCTTTCCCCACTGTTATATAGTCTACACTTCA